>NW_026040186.1:0-46925 GCF_023343835.1 Lagopus muta
CAGCATGGACCAGTATGGACCAGTATGGACCAGTATGGACCAGTAAGGACCAGTAAGGACCAGTAAGGACCAGTATGGACCAGTATGGACCAGTACGGACCAGCATGGACCAGTATGGACCAGTATGGATCAGTAAGGACCAGTATGGACCAGTATGGACCAGCATGGACCAGTAAGGACCAGTATGGACCAGTATGGACCAGCATGGACCAGTAAGGACCAGTATGGACCAGTATGGACCAGTATGGACCAGTATGGACCAGCATGGACCAGTAAGGGCCAGTAAGGACCAGTAAGGACCAGTATGGACCAGTAAGGACCAGTAAGGACCAGTATGGACCAGTATGGACCAGTAAGGACCAGTAAGGACCAGTATGGACCAGTATGGACCAGTAAGGACCAGTATGGACCAGTATGGACCAGTACGAACCGTATCCCGCCAGCACGGAGGCTCCGCCCACCATGACGGCGCTCTGCACCATGTCAGCGTACATCAGGGCTGTCAGCCCGCCTGCACCAGTAACACCAGTAAGGACCAGTATGGACCAGTAAAGAGCACCAGTAACACCAGTAAGGACCAGTAAGGACCAGTATGGACCAGTAAGGAGCAGTAAGGACCAGTAAGACCAGTAAGGAGCACCAGTAACACCAGTAAGGACCAGTAAGGAGCACCAGTAAGGAGCACCAGTAAGACCAGTAAGGAGCACCAGTAACACCAGTAAGGACCAGTAAGACCAGTAACCAGTAAGACCAGTAAGGAGCACCAGTAAGACCAGTAAGGACCAGTAAGACCAGTAAGGAGCACAGGTAACACCAGTAAGGACCAGTAAGGACAAGTATGGACCAGTAACACCAGTAAGGACCAGTAAGACCAGTAAGGAGCACCAGTAAGACCAGTAAAGACCAGTAAGGACCAGTAAGGACCAGTAAGGAGCACCAGTAACACCAGTTCGGCTCCCATCGCTCCCAGTTCAGCTCCCATTGCTCCCAGTTCAGCTCCCAGTGCTCCCAGTTCAGCTAACAGTGCCCCCAGCTCACCTCCCAGTGCTCCCAGTTTGGCTCCCAGTGCTCCCAGTTTGTCCCCCATCGCTCCCAGTGCTCCCAGTTTGGCTGCCATCGCTCCCAGTTCACCTCCCATCGCTCCCAGTTTGTCCCCCATCGCTCCCAGTTCGGCTCCCATTGCTCCCAGTGCTCCCAGTTCGGCTCCCAGTGCTCCCAGTTTGGCCCCCATCGCTCCCAGTGCTCCCAGTTTGGCCCCAATCACTCCCAGTTTGTCCCCCATCGCTCCCAGTTTGTCCCCCATCGCTCCCAGTGCTCCCAGTTCAGCTCCCAGTGCTCCCAGTTCGGCTCCCATCGCTCCCAGTTCAGCTCCCATCACTCCCAGTGCTCCCAGTTTGGCCCCCATCGCTCCCAGTGCTCCCAGTTTGGCCCCAATCACTCCCAGTTTGTCCCCCATCGCTCCCAGTTTGTCCCCCATCGCTCCCAGTGCTCCCAGTTCAGCTCCCAGTGCCCCCAGTTCGGCTCCCATCGCTCCCAGTTCAGCTCCCATCACTCCCAGTGCTCCCAGTTTGGCCCCCATCGCTCCCAGTTCAGCTCCCAGTGCTCCCAGTTCAGCTCCCATCGCTCCCAGTGCTCCCAGTGCTCCCAGTTCGGCTCCCAGTGCTCCCAGTTCAGCTCCCAGTTCAGCTCCCAGTGCCCCCAGTTCGTCTCCCAGTGCTCCCAGTTCACCTCCCATCGCTCCCAGTTTGTCCCCCATCGCTCCCAGTGCTCCCAGATTGGCCCCCATCGCTCCCAGTTCAGCTCCCAGTGCTCCCAGTTCAGCTCCCATCGCTCCCAGTGCTCCCAGTTCAGCTCCCAGTGCTCCCAGTGCCCCCAGTTCAGCTCCCAGTGCTCCCAGTGCTCCCAGTTTGTCCCCCATCACTCCCAGTTCGGCTCCCAGTTCGGCTCCCATCGCTCCCAGTGCTCCCAGATTGGCCCTCATCGCTCCCAGTGCTCCCAGTTCGGCTCCCAGTGCTCCCAGTTTGTCCCTCATCGCTCCCAGTGCTCCCAGTTCAGCTCCCAGTGCTCCCAGTTTGTCCCCCATCACTCTCAGTTTGTCCCCCTTCGCTCTCAGTTTGTCCCCCATCGCTCCCAGTTTGTCCCCCATTGCTCCCAGTTCAGCTCCCAGTGCTCCCAGTTTGGCTCCCATCGCACCCAGTTTGTCCCCCATCGCTCCCAGTGCTCCCAGTTTGTCCCCCATCGCTCCCAGTTTGTCCCCCATCGCTCCCAGTTCAGCTCCCAGTGCTCCCAGTTTGTCCCCCATCGCTCCCAGTTCAGCTCCCAGTGCTCCCAGTTTGTCCCCCATCGCTCCCAGTGCTCCCAGTTCAGCTCCCAGTGCTCCCAGTTCAGCTCCCAGTGCTCCCAGTTTGTCCCCCATCGCTCCCAGTGCTCCCAGTTCAGCTCCCAGTGCTCCCAGTTCAGCTCCCAGTGCTCCCAGTTCAGCTCTAATCGCTCCCAGTGCCCCCAGTTTGGCCCCCATCGCTCCCAGTGCTCCCAGTTTGGCTCCCAGCTCTGCTCCCATTGCTCCCAGTGCTCCCAGTTCAGCTCCCAGTGCTCCCAGTTCGGCTCCCAGTGCTCCCAGTTTGTCCCCCATCGCTCCCAGTTCAGCTCTAATCTCTCCCAGTGCCCCCAGTGCTCCCAGTTCAGCTCCCAGTGCTCCCAGTTCAGCTCTCAGCTCTGCTCCAATCGCTCCCAGTGCTCCCAGTTCAGCTCCCATCGCTCCCAGTTTGTCCCCCATCGCTCCCAGTTCGGCTCCCAGTTCAGCTCCCAGTGCTCCCAGTTCAGCTCCCATCGCTCCCAGTGCTCCCAGTTTGTCCCCCATCGCTCCCAGTGCCCCCAGTTCATCTCCCAGTGCTCCCAGTTCAGCTCCCAGTTCAGCTCCCAGTTCAGCTCCCAGGTTGGCCCCCATCGCTCCCAGTGCTCCCAGTTCAGCTCCCAGTGCTCCCAGTTCGGTCCCCATCGCTCCCAGTGCTCCCAGTTCGGCTCCCAGTTCAGCTCCCATCGCTCCCAGTGCTCCCAGATTGGCCCCCATTGCTCCCAGTGCCCCCAGTTCAGCTCTCAGCTCTGCTCCAATCGCTCCCAGTGCCCCCAGTTCAGCTCTCAGCTCTGCTCCAATCGCTCCCAGTGCTCCCAGTGCCCCCAGTTCAGCTCCCAGTGCTCCCAGTTCAGCTCCCAGTTCAGCTCCCAGTTCAGCTCCCAGTGCCCCCAGTTTGGCCCCCATTGCTCCCAGTGCTCCCAGTTCTGCTCCCAGTGCCCCCATCGCTCCCAGTTCAGCTCCCAGTGCTCCCAGTTTGTCCCCCATCGCTCCCAGTGCTCCCAGTTCGGCTCCCAGTGCTCCCAGTTCGTCTCCCAGTGCTCCCAGTTCAGCTCCCAGTGATCCCAGTTCAGCTCCCAGTGCTCCCAGTTCAGCTCCCATCACTCCCAGTTCAGCTCCCATCACTCCCAGTTCAGCTCCCAGTGCCCCCAGTTCAGCTCTCAGCTCTGCTCCAATCACTCCCAGTGCTCCCAGTTCACCTCCCATCGCTCCCAGTTCAGCCCCCATCGCTCCCAGTTCGGCCCCCATCGCTCCCAGTTCAGCTCCCAGTTCAGCTCCCAGTGCTCCCAGTGCTCCCAGTTCGGCTCCCTGTGCCCCCAGTTCAGCTCCCAGTGCTCCCAGTTCAGCTCCCAGTTCAGCTCCCATCGCTCCCAGTGCTCCCAGTTTGTCCCCCATCGCTCCCAGTTTGGCCCCCATTGCTCCCAGTTTGTCCCCCATCGCTCCCAGTTCGGCTCCCAGGTTGGCTCCCATCGCTCCCAGTGCTCCCAGTTCGGCTCCCAGTGCTCCCAGTTCAGCTCCCATCGCTCCCAGTTCAGCTCCCAGTTCGGCTCCCATCGCTCCCAGTTCAGCTCCCAGTGCTCCCAGTTCAGCTCCCAGTGCCCCCAGTTCATCTCCCAGTGCTCCCAGTTCGGCTCCCATCGCTCCCAGTTCAGCTCCCAGTGCTCCCAGTTCAGCTCCCAGTTCAGCTCCCAGTGCCCCCAGTTCAGCTCCCATCGCTCCCAGTTCAGCTCCCAGTTCAGCTCTAATCGCTCCCAGTGCTCCCAGTTCGGCTCCCAGTGCCCCCAGTGCCCCCAGTTCAGCTCCCAGTTTGTCCCCCATCGCTCCCAGTTTGTCCCCCATCGCTCCCAGTGCTCCCAGTTTGTCCCCCATCGCTCCCAGTTTGTCCCTTATCGCTCCCCGTCCCCCCGTCCCCCCCCCCACCAGTGATGGTGTACACGGCGGTGACCCCCAGCAGCGCCCCCACGGCTCCGTACAGCTCCAGGCCCAGCGCCGCCTGCAGGAACACGGCGCCCGAGAACAGATCCACCTGCGGGACGGACAGCGCCCCCTGCCGGCCGGGAGCCGCATTGCAGGGGGACGCGGAGCGCTGTTAGGGGACGGAGGGAACCACAGCGACCCACAGCGACCCATAGCGACCCACAGCGACCCATAGCGACCCACAGCGACCCACAGCGACCCATAGCGACACATAGGGACCCATAGCGACACATAGCGACCCATAGAGACCCATAGAGACCCATAGGGACCCATAGGGACCCACAGCGACCCATAGGGACCCATAGGGACCCATAGGGACCCATAGGGACCCATAGCGACCCATAGAGACCCATAGAGACCCATAGCGAACCATAGGGACCCATAGGGACCCATAGGGACCCACGGCGACCCATAGAGCCCCATAGACCCTATAGAGCCCCATAGAGACCCCACAGATGCCATGGAGTCCCCACTGAGCCCCATAGAGCCCCATAGAGCCCCATTGACCCCATATAACCCATAGAGCCCCATAGAGCCCCATAGAGACCCATAGAGACCCATGGAGACTCATGGAGCCCCATCGAGACCCATAGAGACTCATAGAACCCCATAGAGCCCCATGGATCCCCATAGAGACTCATGGAGCCCCCATAGAACCCATAGATCCCATAGAGACTCACAGAGCCCCATAGAGCCCCATAGACACCCATAGACACCCATAGAGCCCCATAGAGCCACATAGAGATCCCATAGAGTCCCATAGAGACCCATAGAGCCCCAAAGAGCCCCATAGAGTCCCATAGAGCCCCATAGAGACCCCAAAGAGACCCCAAAGAGACCCCATAGAGCCCCATAGAGACCTATAGAGGCCCCATAGAGCCACATAGAGACCCCATAGAGACTCATAGAGATCCCATAGACCCCATAGAATCCCATAGAATCCCATAGAACCCCATAGAGCCCCATAGACACCCATAGACCTCATAGAACCCCATAGAACCCCATAGACCCCATAGAGCCCCACAGAGCCCCACAGAGACCCCATAGAGACGAGCCCCATAGAGACCCATAAAGACCCCATAGAGACCCATAGAACCCCATAGAGCCCCATGGATCCCCACAGAGCCCCATAGACCCTATAGAGACTCATAGAGCCCCATAGAGACTCATAGAGACCCCATAGAGACCCATAGACACCATAGAGAGTCACAGAGCCCCATAGAGCCCCATAGAGACTCATAGTGCCCCATAGATCCCCCATAGAGACCCATAGATCCCCCATAGAGACTCATAGAGACTCATAGAGACCCCATAGAGAGTCACAGAGCCCCATAGAGACCCCATAGAGCCCCATAGACCCCACAGAGCCGATAGAGCTCCATAGACCCCATAGAACCCCATGGAGCCCCATGGAGCCCCATAGAGCCGCATAGAGACCCCATAGAGCCCCATAGACCCCATAGAGCCCCATAGAGCCCCATGGAGCCCCATAGAGCCCCATAGAGACCCCATAGAGCCCCATAGAGAGTCACAGAGCCCCATAGAGCCCCATAGAGCCCCATAGAGCCCCATAGAGCTCCATAGAGACCCCATAGAGACCCACAGTGACCCATAGAGACCCCATAGAGCTCCATAGAGACCCATAGACACCCATAGAGCCCATAGAGACCCATCGAGACCCATAGAGACCCCATAGAGACCCATAGACCTCACAGAGCCCATAGAGCCCCATAGAGCCCCATAGAGACTCATAGTGCCCCATAGAGACCCATAGACCCCACAGAGCCCCATAGAGACCCCCAGCCCCACATTCCCCACACCCCCCCCCCCCGCGCCCCACTGACGGAGATCTTGGTGGTGACGTAGAGCAGCAGCGACAGCAGCGAGAGGCAGATTTGGATGCGGGCGCCGCCAAAGCGTTTGCGCAGGTATTGGGGCATCGTGGTGACCTGGGGGGGTGCAGGGGGGGGGAAGGGTGGGGGGACGGCATCAGCCCCATAGCGACCCACTGCGACCCATAGGGAGCCATAGAGACACATAGCGACCCACTGCGACCCATAGGGAGCCACTGCGACCCATAGGGAGCCACTGCAACCCATAGGGACACATAGGGACACATAGAGACCCATGGGGACCCATAGAGACCCATAGGGAACCATAGAGACCCATAGAGACCCACAGAGCCCCATAGAGCCCCATAGAGACCATAGAGACTCATAGACCCCATAGAGCCCCATACAGTCCCATAGAGACCCCATAGAGACCCATAGAAAACCATAGGAACCCATAGGGACACATAGAGACCCATAGGGACCCATAGGGACCCATAGGGACCCATAGGGACCCATAGGGACCCATAGAGACCCATAGAAAACCATAGGAACCCATAGGGACCCATAGAGACCCATAGAGACCCATAGGGAGCCATAGAGACCCATAGACACCCCAAAAAGCCCAGAGAGACCCATAGAGCCCCATAGAGACCCATGGGGACCCATAGGGATCGATAGGGAGCCATACGGACCCATAGAGAAACATAGGGACCCATGGGGACCCATAGGGACACATAGAGAAACATAGGGAGATAGAGACCCATAGAGACCAATAGGGACCCATAGAGACCCATAGAGACCCGCTTCGACCCATAGGGAACCATAGGGACACATAGAGACACATAGGGAAACATAGAGACACATAGGGATAGATAGAGACCCATAGCGACCCATAGGGACCCATAGGGAAGCATTGGGGCACATAGAGACCCATAGGGACCCATAGGGACCCGTAGAGACACATAGGGACCCATAGGGACCCATAGAGAACCATAGGGTTCCATAGAGACTCATAGGGACCCATAGAGACCCGTAGGGACTCATGGGGACCCTCAGAGACCCATAGAGACACATAGGGACCCATAGCGACCCACTGCGAACCATAGGGATCGATAGAGACCCATAGCGACCCACTGCGACCCATAGGGACCCATAGGGACACATGGGGAACCATAGGGAGCCATAGAGACACATAGAGACCCATAGGGATTGATAGGGACACATAGAGACCCATAGAGCCCCATACAGTCCCATAGAGACCCCATAGAGACCCATAGAAAACCATAGGAACCCAAAGGGACCCATGGGGACCCATAGCGACCCACTGCGACCCATAGGGAACCATAGGGACACATAGAGACCCATGGGGACCCATAGAGACCCATAGGGAACCATAGAGACCCATAGAGACCCACAGAGACCCATAGGGACCTATAGAGACCCATAGAGACCCATAGAGACCCATAGAGACTCATAGGGACACACAGGGACACATAGGGACACATAGGGATCCATAGGGAACCACTGCGACCCATAGGGAGCCATAGAGACCCATAGACACCCCAAAAAGCCCAGAGAGACCCATAGAGCCCCATAGAGCCCCATAGAGCCCCATAGAGCCCCATAGAGCCCCATAGAGACCCATAGAGACCCATAGAAAACCATGGGAACCCATAGGGACACATAGAGACCCATAGGGACCCATGTGGACCCATGTGGACCCATAGCAACCCGCTGGGACCCATAGGGAACCATAGGGACCCATAGAGACTCATAGAGACCCATAGGGACCCATAGGGACCCATAGGGACCCATAGGGATTGATAGAGACCCATAGCATCCCACTGCGACCCATAGGGAGCCATAGGGACACATAGAGAAACATAGGGACCCATAGAGACCCATAGGGACCCATAGGGACACATAGGGACACATAGGGACACATAGGGACACATAGGGATCCATAGAGACCCATAGAGACCCATAGGGATCCATAGAGACCCATAGGGACCCAGAGAGATCCATAGGGACCCATAGAGACCCATAGGGAACCATAGAGACCCATAGGGACACATAGGGATCCATAGAGACCCATAGCGACCCACTGCGACCCATAGGGAACCATAGGGACACATAGAGACACATAGGGACCCATAGAGACCCACAGAGCCCCATAGAGCCCCATAGAGACTCCTAGACCCCATACAGTCCCATAGAGACCCCATAGAGACCCAGAGAGCCCCATAGAGACCCATAGAAAACCATAGGAACCCATAGGGACACATAGAGACTCATAGGGACCCATAGAGACCCATAGGGACCCATAGAGACCCATAGGGACACATAGGGACTCATAGGGACCCATAGAGACCCATGGGGACCTGCTGCGACCCATAGGGAACCATAGGGACACATAGAGACCCATAGAGACACATAGACAAACATAGGGACCCATAGAGACCCATAGACACCCATAGACACCCATACAGACACATAGGGTCCCATAGAGACACATGGGGACCCATAGGGACCCATAGAGACCCATAGGGACACATAGGGACCCATGGGGACACATAGGGACCCATGGGGAACCATAGGGACCCATAGGGACCCATACAGACTCATAGGGACCCATGGGGACCCATAGAGACACATAAGGATCGATAGAGACCCATAGCGACCTGCTGCGACCCGTAGGGAGCCATAGGGACACATAGCGACCCACTGCGACCCATAGGGACCCAAAGGGACCCATAGGGACCCATGGGGACACATAGAGACACATAGGGACCCATAGGGAGCCATAGAGACCCATAGAGACACATCGGGACCCATAGGGACACATAGGGACCCATGGAGACCCATAGACCCCATAGAGACCCATACAGCCCCATACAGTCCCATAGAGACCCCATAGAGACCCATAGAAAACCATAGGAACCCAAAGGGACCCATGGGGACCCATAGCGACCCACTGCGACCCATAGGGAGCCATAGAGACCCATAGCGACCCCAAAGAGACCCATAGAGAACCATAGGGACCCATAGAGACCCATAGGGACCCATAGGGACCCGCTGCGACCCATAGGGAACCATAGGGACACATAGGGACACAGAGAAACATAGGGACCCATAGAGACCCATAGAGACCCCATAGAGACCCATAGAAAACCATAGGAACCCATAGGGACACATAGAGAACCATAGAGACCCATAGCGACCCACTGCGGCCCATAGGGATCGATAGGGACCCATAGCGACCCACTGCGACCCATAGGGAGCCATAGGGCACATAGGGACACATAGGGACCCATAGGGACCCATGGGGACTCATAGAGACCCATAGAAAACCATAGGAACCCATAGGGACCCATAGAGACCCATAGGTACACATAGAAACCCATAGGGACCCATAGGGACCCGTAGAGACCCATAGGGACCCGTAGAGACCCATAGAGACCCATAGAGAAACATAGGGACCCATAGAGACCCATAGGGACCATAGGGACCCATAGAGACCCATAGGGACACATAGAGACACATAGAGACTCATAGGGACCCATAGGGACCCAGAGCGACCCATAGCGACCCCATAGGGACCCATAGGGATCGATAGGGACCCATAGGGACACATAGGGACCCATGGGGAAACATAGGGACCCATAGCGACCCGCTGTGACCCATAGGGAACCATAGGGAAACATAGGGACACATGGGGATCGATAGAGACCCATAGAGACCCATAGGGACCCATAGAGACCCATAGAGACCCATAGAGACCCATAGCGACCCACTGTGACCCATAGGGATCGATAGAGACCCATAGCGACCCGCTGCGACCCATAGGGAACCATAGGGACACATAGGGACCCAGAGAGACCCATAGGGACCCATGGGGACCCATAGGGACCCATAGCAACCCGCTGGGACCCATAGGGAACCATAGGGACCCATAGAGACCCATAGGGACCCATAGGGATCCAATAGAGACCCATAGAGACCCCACAGACCCCATAGAGACCCATAGAGACCCATGGAGACCCATAGACCCCATAGAGCCCCATAGAGACCCATAGAGACCCATAGAGACCCCACAGACCCCATAGAGACCCATAGAGACCCATGGAGACCCATAGACCCCATAGAGCCCCATAGAGCCCCATAGAGACCCATAGAGACCCATAGAGACCCATAGAGACCCATAGACCCCCATAAAGAGCCATAGAGACCCATGACGTCAAAGGGGGGGGGGGGGGGGGTTGACGTCATCAGGGAGGGGGAGCCATGATAAAGGAGGGGGTGACGTCATCAAGGGGGGGGGGGGTGTGACGTCATGGGGGAGGGGGGTGACGTCATGGGGGAGGGGGGTGACGTCATGGGGGAGGGGGGTGACGTCATGGACTCACCCCAGCCCTGATGTAGATGGGGACGAAGATCCAACCCAGCAGCAGCACCATAAACATCGCCTGCGTGTGGGGCGGGAAGAGAGACGGGGTTATGGGGCTGTGGGGCAAAGGGGTGGGGTTGTGGGGTGGGGATGTGGGGCTGGGGTGTGGGGCTGGGGTGTGGGGTTATGGGGTGAGGATGTGGGGCAGGGTTGTGGGGTTATGGGGTGGGGATGAGGGGCTGCGGTGTGGGGTTGTGGGGTGGGGATGTGGGGCTGCGGTGTGGGGTTATGGGGTGGGGATGTGGGGCTGGGGTGTGGGGTTATGGGGTGGGGATGTGGGGCAGGGTTGTGGGGTTATGGGGTGGGGATGTGGGGTGGAGCTGGAGTGTGGGGTTATGGGGCGGGGATGTGGGGCAGGGTTGTGGGGTTATGGGGTGGGGATGTGGGGCTGCGGTGTGGGGTTATGGGGTGGGGATGTGGGGCTGGGCTGTGGGGTTATGGGGTGGGGATGTGGGGCAGGGTTATGGGGTTATGGGGCGGGGATGTGGGGCTGGGGTGTGGGGTTATGGGGTGGGGATGTGGGGCTGGGTTATGGGGGTCGCTATGGGGTCCCTATGGGATGCTATGGATCGCAGTGGGTCGCTATGGGGCTCTATGGGTCTCTGTGGGACTCTGGGTCTCTATGGGTCTCAGTGGGTCTCTATGGGGCTCTGTGGGTCGCTATGGGTCGCTATGGGTCGCTATGGGTCTCTATGGGTTTCTATGGGGCGCTATGGGTCTCTATGTGTCTCTATGGGTCCCTATGTGTCTCAATGGGGAGCTATGTGTCCCTGTGGGGTGCTGTGGGTCTCTATCGGTCTCTATGTGTCTCTATGTGTCTCTATGGGGCGCTATGGGTCTCTATGGGTCTTTGTGGTTCTCTATGGGGCGCTATGGGTCGCTATGGGCCGCTATGGGGCGCTATAGGGCGCTATGGTTCTCTATGTGTCTCTATGGGTCGCTATGGGTCTCTATGGGTCGCTATGGGTCGCTATGGGTCCCTATGGGTCGCTATGGGTCTCAATGGGGTGCTATGGGCCGCTATGGGTCTCTATAGGGCGCTATGGGGCGCTATGGCTCTCTGTGGGTGTCAATGGGTCGCTATGGGTCGCTATGGGTCGCTATAGGGCGCTATGTGTCTCTATGGGGCCCTATGGGGCTCTATATGTCACTATGGGTCGCTATGGCTCTCTATGGGTCGCAATGGGTCGCTATGGCTCTCTATGGGTCTCTATGGGTCTCCATGGGTCTCTATGGGTCCCTATGTGTCTCTATGGGTCTCTATGGGTCCCTATGGGCGCTATGGGTCGCAATGGGGCGCTATGGGTCGTAATGGGGCGCTATGGGGCGCTATGGGTCTGTATGGGTCTCAATGGGTCTCAATGGGTCGCTATGGGGCGCTATGCGTCGCTATGGGTCGCTATGGGGCGCTATGGGTCGCTATGTGTCTCTATGGGGCGCTATGGCTCTCTATGTGTCTCTATGGGTCGCAATGGGGCGCTATGGGTCGCTATGTGTCTCTATGGGGCGCAATGGCTCTCTATGTGACTCTACGGGTCGCTATGGGGCGCTATGGGTCTCTATGGGTTGCTATGTATCTCTATGGGTTGCTATGGGTCGCTATAGGGCGCTATGGGTCTCTATGGGTCTCTATGTGTCTCTATGGGTCGCTATGGCTCTCTATGGGTCACTATGGCTCTCTATGGGGCGCTATGGGTCGCTATGGGTCGCTATGGGTCTCAATGAGTCGCTATGGGTCTCAATGGCTCTCTATGTGTCTCTATGGGGCGCTATGGGGCGCTATGGGGCGCTATGGGTCTCTATGGGGCGCTATGGGTCTCAATGGCTCTCTATGTGTCTCTATGGGGCGCTATGTGTCCCTATGGGTCGCTATGGGGCGCTATGGGGCGCTATGGGTCGCTATGGGGCGCTATGGGTCTCAATGGGCCGCTATAGGGCGCTATGGGTCGCTATGGGGCGCTATGGGTCGCTATGGGGCGCTATGGCTCTCTATGGGTCTCTATGGGTCGCTATGGGTCGCTATGTGTCCCTATGGGTCGCTATGGCCGCTATGGGGCGCTATGGGGCGCTATGGGTCGCTATGGCCGCTATGGGGCGCTATGGCCGCTATGGGGCGCTATGGGGCGCTATGGGTCGCTATGTGTCCCTATGGGTCGCTATGGCCGCTATGGGGCGCTATGGCCGCTATGGGGCGCTATGGGGCGCTATGGGGCGCTATGGGGCGCTATGGGTCTCTATGGGTCTCTATGGGTCGCTATGTGTCCCTATGGGTCGCTATGGCCGCTATGGGGCGCTATGGCTCTCTATGTGTCCCTATGGGTCGCTATGGCCGCTATGGGTCGCTATGGGGCGCTATGGGTCGCTATGGGTCTCAATGGGTCGCTATGGGTCGCTATGGGGCGCTATGGGGCGCAGTCGCTCGGCCCCACACGTGCCACTCGAATCCCCCGACCGCGATGCCGTTGGCCGCCGCCGTCCCGGCCAGGCCGACAAAATGGCCGGAACCGATGTTGGAGGCGAAGAGCGACGAGCCGACCTGGAAGGGGGGGGGAACAGGAAGTGACGTCATCAGGGCGCGACGGCATCAGCGAGCGACGGCATCAGGGCGCGACGGCGCCGCACCCATAACCATTATAGACCCCATAAACCCCATAGAAAGCATAGCACCCATGGGACCCATAGCGCCCCATAGGGACCCATAGCACCCATAGCACCCACAGCACCCATAGCACCCATGGGACCGATAGCACCCATGGGACCCACAGCACCCATAGCACCCATAGCACCCATAGAACCCACAGCACCCATAGCACCCATAGAACACGTAGAGACCCACAGCACCCATTGAGACCCATAGCGCCCCATAGGGACCCATAGCACCCATAGCACCCATAGCACCCATAACACCCATAGCACCCACAGCACCCATAGCACCCATGCGACCCATAGCACCCATGGGACCCATAGCACCCACGGGACCCATAGCACCCATAGCACTCATAGCACCCATAGCATCCATAGCACCCATGGGACCCACAGCACCCATGGGACCCATAGCACCCATGGGACCCATGGGACCCATAGCACCCATAGCACCCATGGGACCCATAGCACCCATATCACCCATAGCACCCATAGGACCCATAGCACCCACAGCACCCATAGCACCCACAGCACCCATAGCACCCATAGCACCCATGGGACCCATAGCACCCACAGCACTCATGGGACCCATAGCACCCATAGCACCCATAGCACCCATGGGACCCACAGCACCCACAGCACTCATGGGACCCATAGCACCCATAGCACCCATAGCACCCATGGGACCCATAGCACCCATAGCACCCATAGGACCCACAGCACCCATAGCACCCATAGCACCCATAGCACCCATGGGACCCATAGCACCCATAGGACCCATAGCACCCATGGGACCCATAGCACCCATAGCACCCATGGGACCCATAGCACCCATAGCACCCATAGCACCCATGGGACCCACAGCGCCCACAGCACCCACAGCACCCATAGCACCCATGGGACCCATAGCACCCATAGCACCCATGGGACCCATAGCACCCATAGCACTAATGGGACCCACAGCACCCATAGCACCCATGGGACCCATAGCACCCATAGCACCCATAGCACCCATAGCACCCATGGCACCCACAGCACCCACAGCACCCATAGCACCCATGGGACCCATAGCACCCATAGCACCCATGGGACCCATAGCACCCATAGCACCCATAGCACCCATAGCACCCATAGCACCCACAGCACCCATAGCACCCATGGGACCCATAGCACCCATAGCACCCATAGCACCCATAGCACCCATGGGACCCATAGCGCCCACAGCACCCACAGCACCCATAGCACCCATAGCACCCATAGCACCCATAGCACCCATGGGACCCATAGCACCCATGGGACCCACAGCACCCATAGCACCCATAGGACCCATGGGACCCATAGCACCCACAGCACCCATAGTACCCATAGCACCCATAGCACCCATAGCACCCATAGTACCCATAGCACCCATAGCACCCATGGGACCCATAGCACCCATAGCACCCATAGCACCCATGGGACCCATAGCACCCATGGGACCCATAGCACCCATAGCACCCATAGCACCCATGGGACCCACAGCAACCATAGCACCCATAGCACCCATGGGACCCATAGCACCCATAGCACCCATAGCACCCATGGGACCCACAGCACCCATGGCACCCATAGCACCCATAGCACCCATAGCACCCATAGCACCCATAGCACCCATAGCACCCACAGCACCCATAGCACCCATAGCACCCATAGCACCCACAGCACCCATGGGACCCATGGGACCCATGGGACCCATAGCACCCATAGCACCCATAGCACCCATAGCACCCACAGCACCCATAGCACCCACAGCACCCACAGCACCCATAGCACCCATAGCACCCATGGGACCCATAGCACCCATAGCACCCATAGCACCCATAGCACCCATGGCACCCACAGCACCCACAGCACCCATAGCACCCATGGGACCCATAGCACCCATAGCACCCATAGCACCCATAGCACCCATAGCACCCATAGCACCCATAGCACCCATAGCACCCATAGCACCCTTGGGACCCATAGCACCCATAGCACCCATAGCACCCATAGCACCCATGCGACCCATAGCACCCATAGCACCCATAGCACCCTTGGGACCCATAGCACCCATAGCACCCATAGCACCCATGCGACCCATGGCACCCATAGCACCCATAGCACCCATAGCACCCACAGCACCCATAGCACCCATAGCACCCATTGAGACCCACAGCACCCATAGCACCCATAGCACCCATGGGACCCATAGCACCCATAGCACCCATGGGACCCATAGCACCCATAGCACCCATAGCACCCATAGCACCCATGGGACCGACAGCACCCATGGGACCCATAGCACCCATGGGACCCATAGCACCCATAGCACCCATAGCACCCATAGCACCCATGGCACCCACAGCACCCACAGCACCCATAGCACCCATGGGACCCATAGCAGCCATAGCACCCACAGCACCCATAGCACCCATAGCACCCATAGCACCCATAGCACCCATTGCACCCATAGCACCCACAGCACCCATAGCACCCACAGCACCCACAGCACCCATAGCACCCATAGCACCCATAGCACTTATGGGACCCATAGCACCCATGGGACCCATAGCACCCATAGCACCCATAGCACCCACAGCACCCATAGCACCCATAGCACCCATAGCACCCATAGCACCCTTGGGACCCATAGCACCCATAGCACCCATAGCACCCATAGCACCCATGCGACCCATAGCACCCATAGCACCCATAGCACCCTTGGGACCCATAGCACCCATAGCACCCATAGCACCCATGCGACCCATGGCACCCATAGCACCCATAGCACCCATAGCACCCACAGCACCCATAGCACCCATAGCACCCATAGCAACCATAGCACCCATAGCACCCATGGGACCCATAGCACCCATAGCACCCATAGCACCCACAGCACCCATAGCACCCACAGCACCCATAGCACCCATAGCACCCATAGCACCCATGGGACCCACAGCACCCATAGCACCCATAGCACCCATAGCAGCCATGGGACCCATAGCACCCATAGCACCCATGGGACCCATAGCACCCATAGCACCCATAGCACCCATAGCACCCATGGGACCCATAGCACCCATAGCACCCATAGCACCCATAGCACCCATAGCACCCACAGCACCCATAGCACCCATAGCACCCATTGAGACCCACAGCACCCATAGCACCCATAGCACCCATGGGACCCATAGCACCCATAGCACCCATGGGACCCATAGCACCCATAGCACCCATAGCACCCATAGCACCCATGGGACCCACAGCACCCATGGGACCCACAGCACCCACAGCACCCATAGCACCCATGGGACCCATAGCACCCATTGCACCCACAGCACCCATAGCACCCATAGCACCCATAGCACCCATGGGACCCATAGCACCCATAGCACCCATAGCAACCATAGCACCCATAGCACCCATAGCACCCACAGCACCCATAGCACCCATGGCACCCATAGCACCCATAGCACCCATTGCACCCATAGCACCCATGGGACCCATAGCACCCATAGCACCCATGGCACCCATAGCACCCATAGCACCCTTAGGACACATAGCACCCATAGCACCCATAGCACTTATGGGACCCATAGCACCCATGGGACCCATAGCACCCATAGCACCCATAGCACCCACAGCACCCATAGCACCCATAGCACCCATGGGACCCATAGCACCCATAGCACCCATAGCACCCATAGCACCCACAGCACCCATAGCACCCATGGGACCCATAGCACCCATAGCACCCATAGCACCCATAGCACCCTTGGGACCCATAGCACCCATAGCACCCATAGCACCCATAGCACCCATGGCACCCATAGCACCCATAGCACCCATAGCACCCATAGCACCCATAGCACCCACAGCACCCATAGCACCCATAGCACCCATTGAGACCCACAGCACCCATAGCACCCATAGCACCCATGGGACCCATAGCACCCATAGCACCCATGGGACCCATAGCACCCATAGCACCCATAGCACCCATAGCACCCATGGGACCGACAGCACCCATGGGACCCACAGCACCCACAGCACCCATAGCACCCATGGGACCCATAGCACCCATAGCACCCATAGCACCCATAGCACCCACAGCACCCACAGCACCCATAGCACCCATAGCACCCATGGGACCCATAGCACCCATAGCACCCATAGCACCCATAGCACCCATGGCACCCATAGCACCCATAGCACCCACAGCACCCACAGCACCCATAGCACCCACAGCACCCACAGCACCCATAGCACCCACAGCACCCACAGCACCCATAGCACCCATAGCACCCATGGGACCCATAGCACCCATAGCACCCATAGCACCCACAGCACCCATAGCACCCATAGCACCCATAGCACCCATAGCACCCTTGGGACCCATAGCACCCATAGCACCCATAGCACCCATAGCACCCATGCGACCCATAGCACCCATAGCACCCATAGCACCCATAGCACCCTTGGGACCCATAGCACCCATAGCACCCATAGCACCCATGCGACCCATGGCACCCATAGCACCCATAGCACCCATAGCACCCACAGCACCCATAGCACCCATAGCACCCATAGCAACCATAGCACCCATAGCACCCATGGGACCCATAGCACCCATAGCACCCATAGCACCCACAGCACCCATAGCACCCACAGCACCCATAGCACCCATAGCACCCATAGCACCCATGGGACCCACAGCACCCATAGCACCCATAGCACCCATAGCAGCCATGGGACCCATAGCACCCATAGCACCCTTGGGACCCATAGCACCCATAGCACCCATAGCAACCATAGCACCCATAGCACCCATGGGACCCATAGCACCCATAGCACCCATAGCACCCACAGCACCCATAGCACCCACAGCACCCATAGCACCCATAGCACCCATGGGACCCACAGCACCCATAGCACCCATAGCACCCATAGCACCCATAGCACCCACAGCACCCATAGCACCCATGGGACCCATAGCACCCACAGCACCCATAGCACCCATAGCACCCATAGCACCCATAGCACCCATGGGACCCATAGCACCCATAGCACCCATAGCACCCATAGCACCCATGGGACCCATAGCACCCATAGCACCCACAGCACCCATAGCACCCATAGCAGCCACAGCACCCATGGGAGCCATAGCACCCATAGCACCCATAGCACCCATGGGACCCATAGCACCCATAGCACCCATAGCACCCATGGGACCCATAGCACCCATAGCACCCATGGCACCCATGGGACCCATAGCACCCATAGCACCCATAGCACCCATAGCACCCATAGCACCCATAGCACCCACAGCACCCATGGGACCCATAGCACCCATAGTACCCATGGGACCCATAGCACCCATAGCACCCATAGCACCCATAGCACCCATAGCACCCATGGGACCCACAGCACCCATAGCACCCATAGCACCCATAGCACCCATGGGACCCACAGCACCCATGGGACCCACAGCACCCACGGGACCCATAGCACCCATAGCACCCATGGGACCCACAGCACCCATAGCACCCATAGCACCCATAGCACCCATAGCACCCATGGGACCCACAGCACCCATAGCACCCATAGCACCCACAGCACCCACAGCACCCATAGCACCCATAGCACCCATGGGACCCACAGCACCCATAGCACCCATAGCACCCATAGCACCCATGGGACCCATAGCACCCATAGCACCCATGGGACCCATAGCACCCATAGCACCCATAGCACCCATAGCACCCATAGGACCCATAGCACCCATAGCACCCATAGCACCCATTGCACCCATAGCACCCATGGGACCCATAGCACCCACAGCACCCACAGCACCCACAGCACCCACAGCACCCATAGCACCCATAGCACCCATAGCACCCATGGGACCCACAGCACCCATAGCACCCACAGCACCCATGGGACCCATAGCACCCATAGCACCCATAGCGCCCATAGCACCCATAGCACCCATGGGACCCACAGCACCCATAGCACCCATAGCACCCATAGCACCCATGGGACCCATAGCACCCATAGCACCCATAGCACCCATAGCACCCATAGCACCCATGGGACCCACAGCACCCATAGCACCCATGGGACCCACAGCACCCATAGCACCCATAGCACCCATAGCACCCATAGCACCCACAGCACCCATGGGACCCATAGCACCCATAGCACCCATGGGACCCACAGCACCCATAGCACCCATAGCACCCATAGCACCCATGGGACCCACAGCACCCATGGGACCCATAGCACCCATAGCACCCATGGGACCCACAGCACCCATGGGACCCACAGCACCCACGGGACCCATAGCACCCATAGCACCCATGGGACCCACAGCACCCATAGCACCCATAGCACCCATAGCACCCATGGGACCCACAGCACCCATAGCACCCACAGCACCCACAGCACCCATAGCACCCATAGCACCCATGGGACCCATAGCACCCATAGCACCCATGGGACCCATAGCACCCATAGCACCCATGGGACCCATAGCACCCATAGCACCCATAGCACCCATAGGACCCATAGCACCCATAGCACCCATAGCACCCATTGCACCCATAGCACCCATGGGACCCATAGCACCCACAGCACCCACAGCACCCACAGCACCCACAGCACCCATAGCACCCATATCACCCATAGCACCCATAGGACCCATAGCACCCACAGCACCCATAGCACCCACAGCACCCATAGCACCCATAGCACCCATGGGACCCACAGCACCCACAGCACCCATAGCACCCATGGGACCCATAGCACCCATAGCACCCATAGGACCCACAGCACCCATAGCACCCATAGCACCCATAGCACCCATGGGACCCATAGCACCCATAGGACCCATAGCACCCATGGGACCCATAGCACCCATAGCACCCATGGGACCCATAGCACCCATAGCACCCATAGCACCCATGGGACCCACAGCGCCCACAGCACCCACAGCACCCATAGCACCCATGGGACCCTTAGCACCCATAGCACTAATGGGACCCACAGCACCCATAGCACCCATGGGACCCATAGCACCCATAGCACCCATAGCACCCATAGCACCCATGGCACCCACAGCACCCACAGCACCCATAGCACCCATGGGACCCATAGCACCCATAGCACCCATGGGACCCATAGCACCCATAGCACCCATAGCACCCATAGCACCCATAGCACCCACAGCACCCATAGCACCCATGGGACCCATAGCACCCATAGCACCCATAGCACCCATAGCACCCATGGGACCCATAGCGCCCACAGCACCCACAGCACCCATAGCACCCATAGCACCCATAGCACCCATAGCACCCATGGGACCCATAGCACCCATGGGACCCACAGCACCCATAGCACCCATAGGACCCATGGGACCCATAGCACCCACAGCACCCATAGTACCCATAGCACCCATAGCACCCATAGCACCCATAGTACCCATAGCACCCATAGCACCCATGGGACCCATAGCACCCATAGCACCCATAGCACCCATGGGACCCATAGCACCCATGGGACCCATAGCACCCATAGCACCCATAGCACCCATGGGACCCACAGCAACCATAGCACCCATAGCACCCATGGGACCCATAGCACCCATAGCACCCATAGCACCCATGGGACCCACAGCACCCATGGCACCCATAGCACCCATAGCACCCATAGCACCCATAGCACCCATAGCACCCATAGCACCCACAGCACCCATAGCACCCATAGCACCCATAGCACCCACAGCACCCATGGGACCCATGGGACCCATGGGACCCATAGCACCCATAGCACCCATAGCACCCATAGCACCCACAGCACCCATAGCACCCACAGCACCCACAGCACCCATAGCACCCATAGCACCCATGGGACCCATAGCACCCATAGCACCCATAGCACCCATAGCACCCATGGCACCCACAGCACCCACAGCACCCATAGCACCCATGGGACCCATAGCACCCATAGCACCCATAGCACCCATAGCACCCATAGCACCCATAGCACCCATTGCACCCATAGCACCCATAGCACCCATAGCACCCATGGGACCCATAGCACCCATTGCACCCATAGCACCCATAGCACCCACAGCACCCATAGCACCCATAGCACCCATAGCACCCATAGCACTTATGGGACCCATAGCACCCATGGGACCCATAGCACCCATAGCACCCATAGCACCCACAGCACCCATAGCACCCATAGCACCCATTGAGACCCACAGCACCCATAGCACCCATAGCACCCATGGGACCCATAGCACCCATAGCACCCATGGGACCCATAGCACCCATAGCACCCATAGCACCCATAGCACCCATGGGACCGACAGCACCCATGGGACCCATAGCACCCATGGGACCCATAGCACCCATAGCACCCATAGCACCCATAGCACCCATGGCACCCACAGCACCCACAGCACCCATAGCACCCATGGGACCCATAGCACCCATAGCACCCATAGCACCCATAGCACCCATAGCACCCATAGCACCCATTGCACCCATAGCACCCACAGCACCCATAGCACCCACAGCACCCACAGCACCCATAGCACCCATAGCACCCATAGCACTTATGGGACCCATAGCACCCATGGGACCCATAGCACCCATAGCACCCATAGCACCCACAGCACCCATAGCACCCATAGCACCCATAGCACCCATAGCACCCTTGGGACCCATAGCACCCATAGCACCCATAGCACCCATAGCACCCATGCGACCCATAGCACCCATAGCACCCATAGCACCCTTGGGACCCATAGCACCCATAGCACCCATAGCACCCATGCGACCCATGGCACCCATAGCACCCATAGCACCCATAGCACCCACAGCACCCATAGCACCCATAGCACCCATAGCAACCATAGCACCCATAGCACCCATGGGACCCATAGCACCCATAGCACCCATAGCACCCACAGCACCCATAGCACCCATAGCACCCATAGCACCCATGGGACCCACAGCACCCATAGCACCCATAGCACCCATAGCAGCCATGGGACCCATAGCACCCATAGCACCCATGGGACCCATAGCACCCATAGCACCCATAGCACCCATAGCACCCATGGGACCCATAGCACCCATAGCACCCATAGCACCCATAGCACCCATAGCACCCACAGCACCCATAGCACCCATAGCACCCATTGAGACCCACAGCACCCATAGCACCCATAGCACCCATGGGACCCATAGCACCCATAGCACCCATGGGACCCATAGCACCCATAGCACCCATAGCACCCATAGCACCCATGGGACCCACAGCACCCATGGGACCCACAGCACCCACAGCACCCATAGCACCCATGGGACCCATAGCACCCATTGCACCCACAGCACCCATAGCACCCATAGCACCCATAGCACCCATGGGACCCATAGCACCCATAGCACCCATAGCAACCATAGCACCCATAGCACCCATAGCACCCACAGCACCCATAGCACCCATGGCACCCATAGCACCCATAGCACCCATGGGACCCATAGCACCCATAGCACCCATAGCACCCATAGCACCCATGGGACCCATAGCACCCATAGCACCCATGGCACCCATAGCACCCATAGCACCCTTAGGACACATAGCACCCATAGCACCCATAGCACTTATGGGACCCATAGCACCCATGGGACCCATAGCACCCATAGCACCCATAGCACCCACAGCACCCATAGCACCCATAGCACCCATGGGACCCATAGCACCCATAGCACCCATAGCACCCATAGCACCCACAGCACCCATAGCACCCATGGGACCCATAGCACCCATAGCACCCATAGCACCCATTGCACCCATAGCACCCATGGGACCCATAGCACCCACAGCACCCACAGCACCCACAGCACCCACAGCACCCATAGCACCCATAGCACCCATAGCACCCATAGCACCCACAGCACCCATAGCACCCATAGCACCCATTGAGACCCACAGCACCCATAGCACCCATAGCACCCATGGGACCCATAGCACCCATAGCACCCATGGGACCCATAGCACCCATAGCACCCATAGCACCCATAGCACCCATGGGACCGACAGCACCCATGGGACCCACAGCACCCACAGCACCCATAGCACCCATGGGACCCATAGCACCCATAGCACCCATAGCACCCATAGCACCCACAGCACCCACAGCACCCATAGCACCCATAGCACCCATGGGACCCATAGCACCCATAGCACCCATAGCACCCATAGCACCCATGGCACCCATAGCACCCATAGCACCCACAGCACCCACAGCACCCATAGCACCCACAGCACCCACAGCACCCATAGCACCCACAGCACCCACAGCACCCATAGCACCCATAGCACCCATGGGACCCATAGCACCCATAGCACCCATAGCACCCACAGCACCCATAGCACCCATAGCACCCATAGCACCCATAGCACCCTTGGGACCCATAGCACCCATAGCACCCATAGCACCCATAGCACCCTTGGGACCCACAGCACCCATAGCACCCATAGCACCCATAGCACCCATGGGACCCACAGCACCCATAGCACCCATAGCACCCATAGCAGCCATGGGACCCATAGCACCCATAGCACCCATGGGACCCATAGCACCCATAGCACCCATAGCACCCATAGCACCCATGGGACCCATAGCACCCATAGCACCCATAGCACCCATAGCACCCATAGCACCCACAGCACCCATAGCACCCATAGCACCCATTGAGACCCACAGCACCCATAGCACCCATAGCACCCATGGGACCCATAGCACCCATAGCACCCATGGGACCCATAGCACCCATAGCACCCATAGCACCCATAGCACCCATGGGACCCACAGCACCCATGGGACCCACAGCACCCACAGCACCCATAGCACCCATGGGACCCATAGCACCCATTGCACCCACAGCACCCATAGCACCCATAGCACCCATAGCACCCATGGGACCCATAGCACCCATAGCACCCATAGCAACCATAGCACCCATAGCACCCATAGCACCCACAGCACCCATAGCACCCATGGCACCCATAGCACCCATAGCACCCATGGGACCCATAGCACCCATAGCACCCATAGCACCCATAGCACCCATGGGACCCATAGCACCCATAGCACCCATGGCACCCATAGCACCCATAGCACCCTTAGGACACATAGCACCCATAGCACCCATAGCACTTATGGGACCCATAGCACCCATGGGACCCATAGCACCCATAGCACCCATAGCACCCACAGCACCCATAGCACCCATAGCACCCATGGGACCCATAGCACCCATAGCACCCATAGCACCCATAGCACCCACAGCACCCATAGCACCCATGGGACCCATAGCACCCATAGCACCCATAGCACCCATTGCACCCATAGCACCCATGGGACCCATAGCACCCACAGCACCCACAGCACCCACAGCACCCACAGCACCCATAGCACCCATAGCACCCATAGCACCCATAGCACCCACAGCACCCATAGCACCCATAGCACCCATTGAGACCCACAGCACCCATAGCACCCATAGCACCCATGGGACCCATAGCACCCATAGCACCCATGGGACCCATAGCACCCATAGCACCCATAGCACCCATAGCACCCATGGGACCGACAGCACCCATGGGACCCACAGCACCCACAGCACCCATAGCACCCATGGGACCCATAGCACCCATAGCACCCATAGCACCCATAGCACCCACAGCACCCACAGCACCCATAGCACCCATAGCACCCATGGGACCCATAGCACCCATAGCACCCATAGCACCCATAGCACCCATGGCACCCATAGCACCCATAGCACCCACAGCACCCACAGCACCCATAGCACCCACAGCACCCACAGCACCCATAGCACCCACAGCACCCACAGCACCCATAGCACCCATAGCACCCATGGGACCCATAGCACCCATAGCACCCATAGCACCCACAGCACCCATAGCACCCATAGCACCCATAGCACCCATAGCACCCTTGGGACCCATAGCACCCATAGCACCCATAGCACCCATAGCACCCATGCGACCCATAGCACCCATAGCACCCATAGCACCCTTGGGACCCATAGCACCCATAGCACCCATAGCACCCATGCGACCCATGGCACCCATAGCACCCATAGCACCCATAGCACCCACAGCACCCATAGCACCCATAGCACCCATAGCAACCATAGCACCCATAGCACCCATGGGACCCATAGCACCCATAGCACCCATAGCACCCACAGCACCCATAGCACCCACAGCACCCATAGCAACCATAGCACCCACAGCACCCATGGGACCCATAGCACCCATAGCACCCATGGGACCCACAGCACCCATGGGACCCACAGCACCCACGGGACCCATAGCACCCATAGCACCCATGGGACCCACAGCACCCATAGCACCCATAGCACCCATAGCACCCATGGGACCCACAGCACCCATAGCACCCACAGCACCCACAGCACCCATAGCACCCATAGCACCCATGGGACCCACAGCACCCATAGCACCCACAGCACCCATAGCACCCATGGGACCCATAGCACCCATAGCACCCATGGGACCCATAGCACCCATAGCACCCATAGCACCCATAGGACCCATAGCACCCATAGCACCCATAGCACCCATAGCACCCATAGCACCCATAGCACCCATAGCACCCATGGGACCCACAGCACCCATAGCACCCACAGCACCCATGGGACCCATAGCACCCACAGCACCCATGGGACCCATAGCACCCATAGCACCCATAGCGCCCATAGCACCCATAGCACCCATAGCACCCATGGGACCCATAGCACCCATAGCACCCACAGCACCCATAGGACCCATAGCACCCATGGGACCCACAGCACCCATAGCACCCATGGGACCCACAGCACCCATAGCACCCACAGCACCCATAGCAACCATAGCACCCACAGCACCCATGGGACCCATAGCACCCATAGCACCCATGGGACCCACAGCACCCATGGGACCCACAGCACCCACGGGACCCATAGCACCCATAGCACCCATGGGACCCACAGCACCCATAGCACCCATAGCACCCATAGCACCCATGGGACCCACAGCACCCATAGCACCCACAGCACCCACAGCACCCATAGCACCCATAGCACCCATGGGACCCACAGCACCCATAGCACCCACAGCACCCATAGCACCCATGGGACCCATAGCACCCATAGCACCCATGGGAGCCATAGCACCCATAGCACCCATAGCACCCATGGGACCCATAGCATTCATAGCACCCATGGGACCCACAGCACCCATAGCACCCATAGCACCCATAGCACCCACAGCACCCATAGCACCCATAGCACCCACAGCACCCACAGCACCCATAGCACCCATGGGACCCACAGCACCCATAGCACCCATGGGACCCATAGCACCCATAGCACCCACAGCACCCATAGCACCCATAGCACCCATAGCACCCATGGGACCCACAGCACCCACAGCACCCATAGCACCCACAGCACCCATAGCACCCATAGCACCCATAGCACCCATGGGACCCATAGCACCCATAGCACCCATAGCACCCATAGCACCCATAGCACCCATGGGACCCACAGCACCCATAGCACCCATAGCACCCATGGGACCCATAGCACCCATAGCACCCATAGCACCCACAGCACCCATAGCACCCACAGCACCCATAGCACCCATGGGACCCACAGCACCCATAGCACCCATAGCACCCACAGCACCCATAGCACCCATGGGACCCACAGCACCCATAGCACCCATAGCACCCATAGCACCCATAGCACCCACAGCACCCATAGCACCCATAGCACCCATAGCACCCATGGGACCCATAGCACCCATGGGACCCATAGCACCCATAGCACCCATAGCACCCATAGCACCCATGGGACCCATAGCACCCATAGCACCCATAGCACCCATAGCACCCATGGGACCCATAGCACCCATAGGACTCACTGCCGCCCATCCCATTCTCCTCCCGGCCAGGAAATATCCGCTGATGGAGCTGCGGGTGCTGCGCCTGAGGGACTGAACCAGTATAAACCAGTAAGGACCAGTATGGACCAGTAAGGACCAGTATAAACCAGTATGGAGCAGTATGGAGCAGTATGGACCAGTATGGACCAGTATAAACCAGTATGGACCAGTATAAACCGGTATAAACCAGTATGGACCAGTATGAACCAGTAAGGACCAGTATGGACCAGTATGGACCAGTATGGACCAGTTTAAACCAGTATGGAGCAGTATGGACCAGTATGGAGCAGTATGGACCAGTATAAACCAGTATGGACCAGTATAGACCAGTATGGAGCAGTATGGAGCAGTATGGACCAGTAAGGACCAGTATGGACCAGTATGGACCAGTATGGATCGGTATGGACCAGTATGGACCAGTATAAGCCAGTATGGACCAGTATGGACCAGTATGGAGCAGTATGGAGCAGTATGGACCAGTATGGACCAGTATGGACCAGTAAGGACCAGTATGGACCAGTATGGAGCAGTATGGAGCAGTATAAACCAGTATGGACCAGTATGGACCAGTATGGAGCAGTATGGAGCAGTATGGAGCAGTATGGACCAGTAAGGACCAGTATGGACCAGTATGGAGCAGTATGGACCAGTATGGACCAGTATGGACCAGTATGGACCAGTAAGGACCAGTATGGACCAGTAAGGACCAGTATGGACCAGTATGGAGCAGTATGGACCAGTATAAACCAGTATGGACCAGTATGGACCAGTATGAACCAGTATGGAGCAGTATGAACCAGTATAAACCAGTAAGGACCAGTATGGAGCAGTATGGACCAGTATGGATCGGTATGGACCAGTATGGACCAGTATAAGCCAGTATGGACCAGTATGGACCAGTATGGACCAGTATGGACCAGTATGGACCAGTAAGGACCAGTATGGACCAGTAAGGACCAGTATGGACCAGTATGGAGCAGTATGGACCAGTATAAACCAGTATGGACCAGTATGGACCAGTATGAACCAGTATGGAGCAGTATGAACCAGTATAAACCAGTAAGGACCAGTATGGAGCAGTACGGACCAGTATGGACCAGTATGGACCAGTAAGGACCAGTATGGACCAGTATGGACCAGTATGGACCAGTAAGGACCAGTATGGACCAGTATGGACCAGTATGGACCAGTATGGACCAGTAAGGACCAGTATGGAGCAGTATGGACAAGTATGGACCAGTATAAACCAGTATGGACCAGTATGGACCAGTATGGACCAGTATGGACCAGTATGGACCAGTATGGACCAGTATAAACCAGTATGGACCAGTATGGACCAGTATAAACCAGTAAGGACCAGTATGGACCAGTATGGAGCAGTATGGAGCAGTATGGAGCAGTATGGACCAGTATAAACCAGTAAGGACCAGTATGAACCAGTATGGACCAGTATGGAGCAGTATGGACCAGTATAAACCAGTATAGACCAGTATGGACCAGTATGGAGCAGTATGGAGCAGGATGGCCCCATAGAGACACATAGAGATGCATAGAGCCCCATAGAAACACATGGAGACCCATAGGGACCCATAGAGCCCCATAGAGACCCATTCAGACCCCATAGAGCCCCATATAGACACATAGTGCCCCACAGCGCCCCATAGAGCCCCATAGAGACACATAGAGACCCTTAGAGCCCCATTCAGACCCCACAGATCCCCACAGCGCCCCATAGATCCCCATAGATCCCCATAGAGCCCCATAGCGCCCCATGGAGCCCCATAGAGCCCCATAGAGCCCCACAGAGCCCCATGGAGCCCCATAGCGTGCCATAGAGCCCCATAGTGCCCCATAGATCCCCATAGAGCCCCATACAGCCCCATAGAGGCCCCACAGCGCCCCATAGATCCCCATAGCGCCCCGTAGTGCCCCATAGAGCCCCATAGATCCCTATAACGACCCCATAGAGCCCCATAGATCCCCATAGAGCCCCACTGAGCCCCATAGAGACCCCATATAGACCCATAAAGCCCCATAGAACCCCATAGATCCCCATAGAGCCCCATAGCGCCCCATGGAGCCCCATAGAGACCCATAGAGATCCCATAGAGTCCCATAGATCCCCCACAGAGCCCCATAGAGCCCCATAGAGCCCCACAGAGACCCATAGGGACCCATGGAACCCCATAGAGCCCCACTGAGCCCCATAGCGCCCCATAGAGCCCCACAGCACCCCATAGAGCCCCATAGAGCCCCATAGAGCCCCATAGAGCCCCACAGCGCCCCATAGATCCCCATAGCACCCCATAGCGCCCCATAGAGCCCCACAGAGCCCCATGGAGCCCCATAGAGCAACATAGAGCCCCATAGAGCCCCATAGAGCCCCATAGCGCCCCATAGAGCCCCACAGCGCCCCATAGATCCCCATAGAGACCCATAGAGCCCCACTGCACCCCATAGATCCCCATAGAGCCCCATAGAGACCCCATAGAGCCCCACAGCGCCCCATAGAGCCCCATAGATCCCCATAGAGCCCCATAGAGACCCCATAGAGGCCCATAGAGCCCCATAGCGCCCCATAGATCCCCATAGATCCCCATAGCGCCTCATAGCGACCCATAGAGCCCCATAGCGCCCCATAGATCCCCATAGCGCCCCATAGCGCCCCATAGATCCCCATAGCGCCCCATAGCGCCCCATAGATCCCCATAGGGCCCCACATCCCCCCCTCCCCGCTGCCCCACTGCCCCCACAGCCCCGCTGCCAATCATTAACCCCAAATCCTCCCCCCCCCCCCATTATGGGGTCAGGGGTTAAAAAAACAACTGCGGTGTGGGGCAGAGGGGGGGGGGTGGTTATGGGGCACTTGTGGGGCCTGTAGGGCACTTATGGGGCAGCTATGGGGCGCTTATGGGGCAGCTATGGGGCAGTTATGGGGCCTGTATGGCACTTATGGGGCACTTGTGGGGCACTTATGGGTCACTTGTGGGGCACTTATGGGGCACTTATGGGGCACTTGTGGGTCCTATACAGCACTTATGGGGCACTTATGGGGCACTTGTGGGGCACTTATGGGGCACTTGTGGGTCCTATACAGCACTTAGGGGGCACTTATGGGGCACTTATGGGTCCTATATGGCACTTATGGGGCACTTATGGGGCAGTTATGGGGCACTTATGGGGCAGTTATGTGTCCTATATGGCACTTATGGGGCACTTATGGGGCACTTATGGGGCACTTATGGGTCCTATATGGCACTTATGGGGCGCTTATGGGGCACTTATGGGGCACTTATGGGTCCTATATGGCACTTATGGGGCACTTATGGGGCTTGTATGGCACTTATGGGGCGCTTATGGGGCCTGTATGGCACTTATGGGGCACTTATGGGGCCTATATGGCACTTATGGGGCACTTGTGGGGCACTTATGGGGCACTTATGGGGCACTTATGGGTCCTATATGGCACTTATGGGGCACTTATGGGTCCTATATGGCACTTATGGGGCGCTTATGGGGCCTGTATGGCACTTATGGGGCACTTATGGGGCCTATATGGCACTTATGGGGCACTTGTGGGGCACTTATGGGGCACTTGTGGGGCCTGTATGGCACTTATGGGGCACTTATGGGGCACTTATGGGTCCTATATGGCACTTATGGGGCAGTTATGGGGCAGTTATGGGTCCTATATGGCACTTATGGGTCCCACCCCACACTTATGGGGCGCTTATGGGTCCCGCCCCACACTTATGGGTCCCACCCCACACTTATGGGTCCCACAGTTTTACTTATGGGTCCCAGAGCTCCACTTCTGGGTCCCACCCCACACTTATGGGTCCCCCCCCACACTTATGGGTCCCACCCCACAACTTATGGGTCCCACAGGTTCACTTATGGGTCCCACAGGTTCACTTATGGGTCCCACCCCACACTTATGGGTCCCACCCCACACTTATGGGTCCCCCCCACACTTATGGGTCCCACAGGTTCACTTATGGGTCCCACCCCACAACTTATGGGTCCCACCCCACAACTTATGGGTCCCACAGGTTCACTTATGGGTCCCACCCCACAACTTATGGGTCCCACCCCACAACTTATGGGTCCCACAGGTTCACTTATGGGTCCCACCCCACACTTATGGGTCCCACAGGATCACTTATGGGTCCCACAGTTTCACTTATGGGTCCCACCCCACAACTTATGGGTCCCACAGGTTCACTTATGGGTCCCACCCCACAACTTATGGGTCCCACAGGTTCACTTCTGGGTCCCCCCACACAACTTATGGGTCCCACCCCACAACTTATGGGTCCCACCCCACAACTTATGGGTCCCAGAGCTCCACTTGTGGGTCCCACCCCACACTTATGGGTCCCACCCCACACTTATGGGTCCCACAGTTTCACTTATGGGTCCCAGAGCTCCACTTATGGGTCCCACCCCACACTTATGGGTCCCACAGGTTCACTTATGGGTCCCACCCCACACTTATGGGTCCCACCCCACAACTTACCCACAATCCCACAGCGAAGACGCAGACGAAATACCCCCCCAGGACCCCCAGATCCCAAGGATCCACAGCCACGCTCATTGTGGGGCCGCCCCACACCTCTGCCCCACACCTCTGCCCCACAGCTCTGCCCCACACCTCTGCCCCACAGCTGCCGTAGGGCCGAGGGGGAGGGGGGGGGGGGGTTGGAGCTCCGCCCCCCAATTGGGGACGGTTCAGTGCCCCATAGAATCGCGGGGGCAGATGGGGACACAGAGGGGGGAGAAGGGGAGAAGGGACCCATAGGGACCCATAGGGAGCCATAGGGAGCCATAGGGAGCCATAGGGACCCATAGAGACCCATAGGGACCCATAGGGACCCATAGAGACCCATAGGGACCCATAGAGACCCATAGGGAGCCATAGGGACCCATAGGGAGCCATAGGGACCCATAGGGACCCATAGGGAGCCATAGGGACCCATAGGGAGTCATAGGGAGCCATAGGGACCCATAGAGACACATAGCGACCCATAGGGAGCCATAGGGAGCCATAGGGACCCATAGGGAACCATAGGGAGCCCATAGGGACCCATAGGGAGCCATAGGGACCATAGGGACCCATAGGGAGCCATAGGGACCCATAGGGACACATAGGGAGCAATAGGGAGCCATAGAGACCCATAGGGACCCATAGGGACCCATAGAGACCCATAGGGAGCCATAGGGACCCATAGGGACCCATAGGGACCCATAGAGACCCATAGGGAGCCATAGAGACCCATAGGGAGGCATAGGGACCCATAGGGACACATAGGGACCCCATAGAGACCCATAGAGCCCCAGAGAGACCCATAGGGACTCATAGGGACCCACAGGGACCCATAGAGACCCCATAGGGACCCATAGAGAGCCATACAGACCCATAGGGAGCCATAGGGACCCATAGGGACCCCATAGAGACCCATAGGGACCCATAGGGACCCATAGAGACCCATAGAGACCCATAGGGACCCATAGAGACCCATAGGGACACACAGAGACCCATAGGGACCCCATAGAGCCCCATAGAGACCCCATAGACCCCATAGAGACCCATAGAGCCCCAGAGAGACCCATAGGGACCCACAGTTACCCATAGAGACCCCATAGTGCCCCATAAAGAGCCATACAGACCCATAGGGAGCCATAGGGACCCATAGGGACCCCATAGAGCCCCATAGAGACCCCATAGACCCCATAGAGACCCATAGAGCCCCAGAGAGACCCATAGGGACCCACAGTTACCCATAGAGACCCCATAGTGCCCCATAAAGAGCCATACAGACCCATAGGGAGCCATAGGGACCCATAGGGACCCCATAGAGACACATAGGTACCCATAAGGACCCCACAGGAACCCCATAGAGCCGCATAGAGCCCCATAGAGACCCCATAGGGACCCATAGAGACCCATAGGGACCCATAGGGACCAATAGGGAGCCATAGGGAGCCATAGGGACCCATAGGGAGCCATAGGGACCAATAGGGACCCATAGGGAGCCATAGGGAGCCATAGGGACCCATAGGGACCCATAGGGAGCCATAGGGACCAATAGGGACCCATAGGGAGCCATAGGGAGCCATAGGGACCCATAGGTAGCCATAGGGACACATAGAGACCCATAGGGATGCATAGGGAGCCATAGAGACCCATAGAGACCCATACAGACCCATAGGGAACCATAGGGACCCATAGGGACCCATAGGGACCCTATAGGGGCCCCATAGAGAACCCATAGATCCCCATACGGACCCATAGAGACCCATAGCGACCCATAGAGACCCATAGAGACCCATAGGGACCCATAGGGAGCCATAGAGACCCATGGAGACCCATAGAGGCCCCATAGGGAGACATAGGGAAATATAGGGACCCCATAGGGAGTCATAGACACCCATAGGGACCCCATAGAGACCCATAGAGACCCATAGGGACCCATAGGGACCCATAGAGCCCCATAGGGACCCATAGGGACCCATTCAGACCCCATAAAGACCCATAGAGCCCCATAGAGCCCCATAGAGCCCCATAGATCCCTATAAGGACCACATAGAGACCCATAGAGCCCCATAGAGACCCATACAGACCCATACGGACCCATAGAGACCCCATAGAGGTCCTATAGAGACCCATAGAGATCCCACAGAGACCCCATAGAATCCGATAGAGACCATAGAGACCCCATAGAGCTCCATACGGACCCATAGAGACCCATAGAGACCCATAGGGACCCATAGGGACCCCATAGGGACCCACAGGGACCCATAGAGAGCCATAGGGAGCCATAGGGACACATAGGGAGCCATAGGGAGCCATAGAAACCCATAGGGACCCATAGAGACCCATAGGGAGCCATAGGGACCAATAGGGACCCATAGGGACCCATAGAGACCCAAAGAGACCCCATAGAAACCCACAGAGTCCCATAGAGACCCATAGAGACCCATAGAGCCCCATAGGGACCCCATAGAGGCCCCATAGAGACCCCATAGATCCCCATACGGACCCATAGAGACCCATAGCGACCCCATACAGACCCATAGAGACCCCACAGAGACCCACAGAGACCCACAGAGACCCGTAGAGACCCCATAAAGACCCCATAGAGACCCTATAGAGACCCTATAGAGGCCCATAGAGCCCCATAGAGACCCATAGGGACCCCATAGAGACCCATAGAGCCCCATAGAGGTCCATACGGACCCATAGGGACCCATAGAAACCCCATAGAGACCCATAGGGACCCATACGGAGCCATAGAGACCCATAGAGACCCATAGGGACCCACAGAGCCCCATAGAGACCCATAGAGACCCATAGGGACCCACAGAGCCCCATAGAGACCCATGGAGACCCATAGGGACCCATAGGGAGCCATACGGACCCATAGGGACCCATAGGGACCCACAGAGACCCCATACAGACCCCATAGATCCCCATATTGACCCATAGAGACCCATAGAGCCCCATAGAGCTCCATTGGGACCCATAGAGACCCATAGGGGCCCTATAGAGGCCCCATAGAGACCCCATAGAGACCCGTAGAGACCCCATAGATCCCCATACGGACCCATAGGGACCCATAGGGACCCCATAGAAACCCCATAGAGACCCATAGAGACCCCAGAGAGCTCCATAGAGCCCCATAGAGACCCATAGGGACCCATAGAGACCCCATAGAGCCCCATAGAGCCCCATAGAGCCCCATAGGGACCCATAGAAACCCATAGGGACCCATAGAGACCCCATAGAGACACCATACAGACCCATAGAGACCCATGGAGACCCACAGAGACCCATAGAGACCCGTAGGGACCCATAGAGACCTCATAGAGCCCCATAGAGCTCCATACGGACCCATAGGGACCCATAGGGACCCCATAGAAACCCCATACGGACCCATAGAGACCCCATAGAGCTCCATAGAGCCCCATAGAGCCCCATAGGGACCCATAGGGACCCATAGAGACCCCATAGAGCCCCATAGAGCCCCATAGAGCCCCATAGGGACCCATAGGGACCCATAGAGACCCCATAGAGACCCATAGAGACCCATAGAGACCCCATAGAGCCCCATAGAGCTCCAATGAGACCGATAGATCCCCATACGGACCCATAGAGACCCCATAGAGAGCCATAGAGACCCACAGAGCCCCATAGAGCCCCATAGAGCCCCATAGAGCCCCACAGAGCCCCATAGAGACCCCATAGAGACCCCATAGATCCTCATATATCCCCATAGACCCCATAGAGCCCCATAGAATCCCTATAGAGCCCCACAGAGCCCCATAGAATCCCTATAGAGCCCCATAGCGCCCCATAGAATCCCTATAGAGCCCCATAGAGCCCCATAGAGACCCCATAGAGCCCCATAGAGCCCCATAGAATCCCTATAGAGCCTCATAGAGCCCCATAGAGCCCATAGCGCCCCATAGCTCCCCATAGAATCCCCATAGAGCCCCTCAGCCCCCCCCCACTCCATTTCGGCCCGTTTGGCGGCGGCGGCGTTTTTTATTTTGGGGTGAAAAAGCGGCTTTTGGGGGGGGATCCGACCCGGCGAGCGGAAGTGACGTCAGGCGCGCGCCGGAAGTGGGGGGCGGGGAGAAGCGAGGGGTCGCTGAAAGGCGGGAAAGGGGTGGGGAGGGGAGCGCGGCGCGCTTTGGTGACGTCACAGGGAGGCGCTGCTTCCGCTTCCCGCCTCCCACGATCCTTTGCGGCGGGCGGTAATGGGGGAGGGGGGATTTGGGGGGGGATTTTGGGGGATTTTTGGGGGATTTTGGGGTTTTTTGGGGTTTTTTGGGGATTTTGGGGGATTTTTGGGTCTTTTGGAGGATTTGGGGGAATTTGGGGGGATTTGGGGCATTTTGGGGCATTTTTGGGGTCTTTTGGGGGGAATTATGGGGGATTTTGCGGGGATTTATGGGGGATTTTTGGGGGGATTTATGGGGGATTTTTGGGGTTTTTGGGGGATTTATGGGGGGTTTTGGGGACATTTTGGGGGATTTTGGGGGATTTTGGGGTATTTTTAGGGTTTTGGGGGATTTTTGGGGGATTTTTGGGGACTTTTGGGGTTTTTGGGGGCATTTTGGGGGATTTATGGGGGATATTTGGGGTTTTTGGGGGACTTTGGGGGGATTTTGGGGGTCTTTTGGGGGATTTGGGGGGAATTTGGGGGGATTTGGGGGAGATTTGGGGCATTTTGGGGGATTTTTGGGGGATTTATGGGGGATTTATGGGGGGTTTTTGGGGGATTTTGGGGGGATTTATGGGGGACTTTTGGGGGTTTTGGGGGATTTATGGGGGATTTTGGGGCGTTTTGGGGGATTTTGGGGGACTTTTGGGGTTTTGGGGGCATTTTGAGGCATTTTTGGGGGCATTTTGGGGGATTTTTGGGGGCATTATGGGGGATTATGGGGTCATTTTGGGGGATTTTATGGGGGATTTTTGGGGTTTTTGGGGGGATTTTGGGGGCATTTTAGGGGATTTTTGGGGTTTTGGGGGATTTTGGAGTTTTGGGGTTTTGGGGGCATTTATGGGGGATTTTTGGGGATTTATGGGGGGTTTTGGGGGCTTTTATGGGGTTTTGGGGGGATTTTTCGGATATTGGAGGGATTTGGGGGATTTTGGGGCATTTTGAGGCATTTTTGGGGACTTTTTGGGCATTTTGGGGGACTTTGGGGGGATTTTAGGGGACTTTTGGGGGATTTTGGGGTCATTTTGAGGCATTTTTGGGGGCATTTTGGGGGATTTACGGGGTCTTTTTGGGGGATTTTTGGGGGGATTTTTGGGGGATTTTTGGGGGGATTTTTGGGGTGATTTTTGGGGGATTTATGGGGGATTTTGGGGTCATTTTGGGGGATTTTATGGGGGATTTTCGGGGTTTTTGGGGGGATTTTGGGGGCATTTTGGGGGATTTTGGGATTTTGGGGGGGATTTGGGGGGAATTTGGGGGTATTTTTAGGGTTTTTGGGGGATTTGGGGGGATTTTGGATATTTTGGGAGTTTTGGGGCAATTTTGGGGGCATTTTTTGGGGTTTTTGGGGGATTTTTGGGGGGATTTATGGGGGGGTTTTCGGGATTTTATGGGGGATTTTTGGGGTTTTTGGGGGAGTTTTGGGGGCATTTTGGGGGATTTATGGGGGACTTTTGGGGGGTTTTGGGGGCATTTTGGGGGATTTTGGGGTATTTTTTAGGGTTTTGGGGGATTTATGGGGGATTTTTTGGGGCATTTTGGGGGATTTTGGGGGATTTTGGGGGGATTTTGGGGTTTTGGGGGGATTTTTGGGATATTGGGGGGATTTTGGATGATTTTGGGGGATTTTAGGGGATTTTGGGGGGGATTTGGGGACTTTGGGGGATTTTGGGGATTTTGGGGGGGATTTGGGGCATTTTGGGGCATTTTGGGGCATTTTGGGGGGATTTTGGGGGGATTTTAGGGGACTTTTGGGGTTTTTGGGGGGAATTATGGGGGATTTTGGGGGCATTTTTGGGGATTTTTGGGGGGTTTTGGGGGGGATTTTGGGGGATTTATGGGATTTTAGGGGATTTTTGGGGGCATTTTAGGGGATTTTTGGGGGCAATTTTGGGGGATTTTAGGGGACTTTTGGGGTTTTGGGGGGAATTTTTGGGGGATTTTTGGGGGATTTATTGGGTTTTGGGGGGAATTATGGGGGATTTTTGGGGGCATTTTGGGGGATTTGGGGGGATTTATGGGGGACTTTTGGGGGCTTTTATGGGGATTTTTCTGGTTTTGGGGGACTTTTGGGATTTTTGAGGGATTTTGGGGGATTTTTGGGGACTTTTGGGGTTTTGGGATTTTGGGGGAATGATGGGGGATTTTTGGGGGATTTATGGGGGATTTTTGGGGGTTTTGGGGGCATTTTGGGGGATTTTAGGGGATTTTGGGGGATTTTGGGGGGATTTTAGGGGACTTTTGGGGTTTTTGGGGGCATTTTGGGGGATTTATGGGGAATTTTTGGGGTTTTGGGGGCATTTTGGGGGATTTATGGGGTTTTAGGCGACTTTTGGGATTTTTGGGGATTTAGGGGGGATTTTATGGGGGATTTTTGGTGGCGATTAATGGGGGGTTTTAGGGGGATTTTTGGGGCATTTTGGAGGATTTTGGGGGGATTTTGGGGCTTTTTTGGGGGATTTGGGGCATTTATGGGGGATTTTTGGGGTCTTTGGGGGATTTATGGGGATTTTGGGGGGCATTTTGGGGGATTTTTGGGGGGATTGTGGGGGATTTTGGGGGGGATTTTTTCGGGCATTTATGGGGGATTTTTGGGGTTTTTGGGGGATTTATGGGGTTTTTGGGGTATTTTTAGGGTTTTGGGGATTTATGGGGGGTGTTTGGGGGATTTATGGGGGGTTTTTGGGGGATTTATGGGGGGTTTTTGGGGGATTTTTGGGGGCATTTTAGGGGATTTTTGGGGGCAATTTTGGGGGATTTTAGGGGACTTTTGGGGTTTTGGGGGGGATTTATGGGGGATTTTGGGGGCATTTTGGGGGATTTTTGGGGGTTTTGGGGGATTTTATGGGGGATTTATGGGAGATTTTTGGGATTTTGGGGGGATTTGGGGGAATTTGGGGGATTTTGGGGGACTTTTGGGGCTTTGGGGGCATTTTAGGGGATTTTTGGGGGGATTTTGGAGGATTTTGGGGGGATTTTGGGGGGGATTTTGGGGCTTTTTTGGGGGATTTGGGGCATTTATGGGGGATTTTTGGGGGTTTTGGGGGCATTTATCAGGGATTTATGGGGGATTTTAGGGTTTTGGGGGGATTTTGGGGGCATTTTGGGGGGATTTTGGGGGGATTTTGGGGGTTTTGGGGCTTTTTTGGGGTCTTTGGGGCATTTATGGGGGATTTATGGGGGATTTTGGGGTTTTGGGGGGATTTTAGGGGACTTTTGGGATTTTTGGGGGGATTTTTGGGGGATTTTTGGGGTCTTTTGGGGATTTTGGGGGACTTTGGGGGGATTTTGGGGGGTTTTGGGGTTTTGGGTGGATTTATGGGGGATTTTTGGGGGCATTTATGGGGGTTTTTTGGGGGGATTTATGGGGTTTTGGGGGATTTTTGGGATATTGGGGGGATTTTGGGGGATTTATGGGGTTTTGGGGGGATTCTGGGGGCATTTTGGGGGATTTTAGGGGGATTTTGGGGGATTTATGGGGGATTTTTGGGGTCTTGGGGACTTTTGGGGTTTTGGGGGGCATTTTGGGGATTTTTGGTGGATTTATGGGGGATTTTTGGGGTCTTTGGGGGATTATGGGGGGATTTTGGGGATTTTTTGGGATTTTTGGGGGGATTTTGGGGGATTTGGGGGAATTTGGGGGGATTTGGGGGAGATTTGGAGCATTTTGGGGGATTTATGGGGGATTTATGGGGTTTTGGGGGGAATTATGGGGGATTTTTGGGGGCATTTTGGGGGATTTTTGGGGGGGATTTTGGGGCCATTTTGGGGAGTTTTGGGATTTTAGGGGATTTTGGGGGATATTTGGGGGTTTTTAGGGGATTTTGGGGTTTTGGGGGGATTTATGGGGGATTTTGGGGGGATTTTATGGGGGATTTTTGGGTTTTTAGGGGACTTTCGGGGGATTTTTGGGGTCTTTTGGGGGATTTTATGGGGGATTTTTGGGTTTTTAGGGGACTTTTCGAGTTTTTGGGGGATTTATGGGGGACTTTTGGGGATTTGGGGGCATTTCTGGGGATTTTTGGGGTTTTGGGGGATTTTAGGGGATTTTGGGGGATTTTGGGGGGATTTAGGGGGGATTTTGGGGGACTTTTGGGGGATTATTGGGATTTTGGGGGGATTTTTGGTGTTTTTGGGGGATTTTGGGGGCATTTTGGGGGGAATTTGGGGATTTTGGGGGTTTCAAGGGATTTTGGGGGATTTTGGGGGGGATTTTGGGGCATTTATGGGGGATTTTCGGGGATTTTGGGGTCATTTTGGGGCATTTATGGGGGATTTTTGGGGTCTTTGGGGGATTTTGGGGGATTATGGGGGGATTTATGGGGGATTTTTGGGGGTTTTTGGGGGATTTATGGGGTTTTGGGGGCATTTTAGGGGATTTTTGGGGTTTCTGGGGGATTTTATGGGGGATTTTGGGGGATTTTAGGGGGTTTTTGTGGTTTTTTTGGGACTTTTGGGGATTTGGGGGGATTTTGGGGGACTTTTGGGGGGCATTATGGGGGATTTTTGGGGACTTTTGGGGGATTTGGGGGATTTTTGGAGGCATTTTGGGGAATTTGGGGGGATTTCAGGGAATTTTGGGGATTTTTTTGGGACTTTTGGGGGATTTGGGGCATTTTGGGCACTTTTGGGGATTTTTGGGGTCTTTTTGACATATGGGGGGAATTTGGGGATTTTGGGGGGATTTTGGGGTTTTGGAGGCATTTCAGGGGATTGTTGGGGGATTTTGGGGGGGATTTGGGGGGATTTATGGGGTTTTGGGGGCATTTCGGGGGTATTTTTTGGGGGTATTTTTGGGGGTATTTTTGGGGGATTTATGGGGGATTTTTGGGGTTTTGGGGGGGATTTTGGGGGATTTTAGGGGACTTTTGGGGTTTTGGGGGATTTTATGGGGGAATTTGGGGACTTTGGGGGCATTTTAGGGGACTTTTGGGGACTTTGGGGGGATTTATGGGGGATTTTGGGGGGGATTTTGGGGGATTTTAGGGCTTTTTGGGGGCATTTTGGGGCATTTATGAGGGATTTTTGGGGACTTTGCGGGATTTTGGGGGTTATGGGGGCCATATGGGGTTGTGTGGGTCCATATGGGATATATGGGACCAGGTGGGGCTGTGTGGGTCCATATGGGATATATGGGACCAGAGGGAGATATGTGGGTCCATATGGGGCAGTGTGGGGCCATATGGGGTTATGTGGCTCCATATGGGGGTTATATGGGTCCATATGGGGTTGTGTGGGTCCATATGGGGATATATGGGGGCCATATGGAGTTGTGTGGGTCCATATGGGGTTATGGGGACCATATGGGGTTATGGGGATCATATGGGGTTATGGGGATCATATGGGGCAGTGTGGGTCCATATGGGGTTGTGTGGGCCCCTATGGGATATATGGGACCATATGAGGCTGTGTGGGTCCATATGGGGTTATATGGGGCCATACGGGGTTGTGTGGGTCCATATGGGGTTATATGGGACCATGTGGGGCTGTGTGGGTCCATATGGGATTATATGGGACTATATGGGGTTATGTGGGTCCATATGGGGCTGTGTGGGTCCATATGGGGGCAGTGTGGGTTCATATGGGGTTATATGGGGCCATGTGGGGCTGTGTGGGTCCATATGGGGCTGTGCGGGTCCATATGGGGTTATATGGGGCCATGTGGGGCTGTGTGGGTCCATATGGGGTTATATGGGGCCATATGGGACTATATGGGACCAGAGGAGGCTGTGTGGGTCCATATGGGGTTATATGGGACCATACAGGGTTGTGTGGGGCCATTTGGGGTTATATGGGGCCATATGGGTTTATATGGGACCAGAGGGAGATATGTGGGTCCATATGGGGCTGTGTGGGTCCCTATGGGGTTATATGGGGACATATGGGGCTGTGTGGGTCCATATGGGGTTATATGGGGCCATATGGGGTTATATGGGACCAGAGGGAGGTACGTGGGTCCATATGGGGTTATGTGGGACCATATGGGGTTATATGGGACCATATGAGGCTGTGTGGGTCCATATGGGGTTATATGGGACCATATGGGGTTGTGTGGGCCCCTATGGGATATATGGGAATATGGGGCTGTGTGGGTCCATATGGGGTTATATGGGACCATACAGGGTTGTGTGGGGCCATATGGGGGTTATATGGGGCATTATGGGGTTGTGTGGGTCCATATGGGGATATATGGGACCAGAGGGTGATATGTGGGTCCATATGGGGTTATATGGGACCAGAGGGGCTGTGCGGGTCCATATGGGGTTGTGTGGGTCCATATGGGGCTGTGTAGGTCTATATGGGATATATGGGGCCATATGGGGCTGTGTGGGTCCATATGGGGTTATATGGGGCCATATGGGGTTATATGGGACCAGAGGGTGATATGTGGGTCCATATGGGGTTATATGGGACCATGTGGGGCTGTGTGGGTCCATATGGGGATATATAGGGGCCTTATGGGGTTGTGTGGGGCCATATGGGGTTATATGGGACCAGAGGGTGATATGTGGGTCCATATGGGGTTATATGGGGACCATATGAGGCTGTGTGGGTCCATATGGGATATATGGGCCCCTATGGGAGATATGTGGGTCCATATGGGGTTATATGGGACCAGAGGGAGACACATGGGTCCATATGGGATATATGGGTCCTTTTGGGGCTGTGTGGGTCCATATGGGATATATGGGACCATACAGGGTTGTGTGGGGCCATATGGGGTTATATGGGGCATTATGGGGTTGTGTGGGTCCATATGGGGATATATGGGACCAGAGGGGGCTGTGTGGGCCCATGTGGGGCTGTGTGGGTCCATATGGGGCTGTGTGGGTCCATACCTGGATCCCCATCCCCACACGTTGCTCCATCCCGTCCCCTCCGTGCCCCACATCCCCCCCCATCCCCCCCCAGGCCCCATGGCCCCGCCGGCCGCCATGACGGTTGCCCGCTGGTGCCGCCTGGTCCACATGGGGGCGCCGTCGAGCGCCGGCCACAACCGCTGGTCCAAAGTGCGGCACCACAAAGGGCAGCGGGACGGAGAGCGGGCGCAGCTCATCCAGCGCCTGAGTGCCAGGGTCAGGGCTGCTGCTGCTGGTGAGTGGGGACCCATGGAGACCCATAGAGACCCATAGGGAGACATAGGGAGACATGGGGACCCATAGGACCCACAGCTCATCCAGCGCCTGAGTGCCAGGGTCAGGGCTGCTGCTGCCGGTGAGTGGGGACCTATAGAGACCCATAGAGACCCATAGGGAGACATAGGGAGACATAGGAGACATAGGGAGCCATAGAGACCCATAGGGAGTCATAGAGACCCATAGGGAGACAAAGAGACACATAGGGACACATGGGGAGACATAGGGATACATAGGGACACATAGAGACCCATAGGGAGACATAGGGAGACATAGGGACCCATAGGGGACACATAGGGACCCATAGAGACCCATAGAGACCCATAGGGAGACATAGAGACCCATAGGGAGACATAGGGAGACATAGGGAGCCATAGGGAGACATAGGGAGACATAGGGAGACATAGGGACCCATAGGACCCACAGCTCATCCAGCGCCTGAGTGCCAGGGTCAGGGCTGCTGCTGCTGGTGAGTGGGGACCATAGGGACCCATAGAGACCCATAGGGAGACATAGAGACCCATAGGGACCATAGGGACACATAGGGACACATAGGGAGACATAGGGAGACATAGGGACCCATAGAGAGACATAGGGAGACATAGGGACCCATAGGGAGACATAGGGACCCATAGGGACACATAGGGATCCATAGAGACCCATAGAGACCCATAGAGACCCATAGAGAACCATAGAGACACATAGGGACCCATAGAGAGACATAGGGACAAATGGGGACCCATAGGGACACATGGGGACACATAGGGACACATAGGGACACATAGGGACCCATAGGGACACATAGGGACCCATAGGACCCACAGCTCATCCAGCGCCTGAGTGCCAGGGTCAGGGCTGCTGCCGCCGGTGAGTGGGGACCCATGGAGACCCATAGAGACCCATAGGGACCCATAGAGAACCATAGGGAGACATAGGGACCCATAGAGACCAATAGGGAGACATAGGGAGACATAGGGAGACATAGGGACCCATAGGGAGACATAGGGAGCCATAGGGACACATAGAGACCCATAGGGACCCATAGAGACCCATAGGGACACATAAGGATGCATGGGGATGCGTAGGGACACATAGAGACCCATAGGGACCCATAGAGACCCATAGAGACCCATAGAGACCCATAGGGAGACATAGGGACCCATAGGGAGACATAGGGAGACATAGGGAGACATAGGGAGGCATAGGGACCCATAGGGACCCATAGGGACACATGGGGACCCATAGGGACACATAGGGAGACATAGGGACCCATAGGGAGACATGGGGAGACATAGGGACACATAGAGACCCATAGGGAGACATAGGACCCACAGCTCATCCAGCGCCTGTGTGCCAGGGTCAGGGCTGCTGCCGCCGGTGAGTGGGGACCCATGGAGACCCATAGAGACCCATAGGGAGACAAAGGGACCCATAGAGACCCATAGAGACCCATAGGGACCCATAGGGACACATAGGGACCCATAGGACCCACAGCTCATCCAGCGCCTGAGTGCCAGGGTCAGGGCTGCTGCTGCTGGTGAGTGGGGACCCATAGAGACCCATAGAGACCCATAGGGACCCATAGGGAGACATAGGGACCCATAGGGAGACATAGGGACCCATAGGGAGACATAGGGACCCATAGGACCCACAGCTCATCCAGCGCCTGAGTGCCAGGATCAGGGCTGCTGCTGCCGGTGAGTGGGGACCCATGGAGACCCATAGAGACCCATAGAGACCCATAGGGAGACATAGAGACCCATAGAGACCCATAGGGAGCCATAGGGACCCATAGAGACCCATAGGGACACATAGGGAGACATAGGGACATAGGGACCCATAGGGACACATGGGGACACATAGGGACCACTAGGGACCCATAGAGACACATAGGGAGACGTAGAGACCCATAGGGACACATAGGGACAAATGGGGACACATGGGGACCCATAGGGATCCATAGGGATACATAGGGAGACATAGAGACCCATAGGGACACATAGGGACCATAGGGAGACATAGGGAGTCATAGAGACCCATAGGGACCCATAGAGAACCATAGGGACACATACAGACCAATAGGGAGACATAGGGACCCATAGGGAGACATGGGGACCCATAGGGACCCATAGGGAGACATAGGGAGACATAGGGATGCATAGGGAGACATAGGGACCCATAGGACCCACAGCTCATCCAGCGCCTGAGTGCCAGGGTCAGGGCTGCTGCTGCCGGTGAGTGGGGACCTATAGAGACCCATAGGGAGACATAGGGACCATAGGGAGACATAGGGAGACATAGGGACCCATAGGGAGACATAGGGACCCATAGGGAGACATAGGGAGACATAGGGACCCATAGAGACCCATAGGGAGGCATAGGGACACATAGAGACCCATAGGGACACATAGGGACCATAGGAACCATAGGGACCCATAGGGACCCATAGGGACCCATAGGGAGACATAGGGACACCTAGGGACACATAGAGACCCATAGGGACCCCCATAGGGACCCATAGCAACCCATAAGGAGCCATAGGGAGTCATAGAGGCCCATAGGGACCCATAGGGACCCATAGGGACCCATAGAGAGACATAGGGACCCATAGGGAGACATAGGGAGACATGGGGACCCATAGGGACCCATAGAGACCCATAGGGAGACATAGGGACCCATAGGGACACATAGGGACACATAGGGACCCATAGAGACCCATAGGGAGGCATAGGGACACATAGGGACCCATAGGGACACATAGAGCCCCATGGAGCCCCATAGAGACTCATAGAAACCCATAGGAACCCATAGAGACCCATAGGGACCCATAGGGAGACATAGGGACACATAGGGAGACATAGGGACCCATAGAGACCCATAGGGAGACATAGGGACCATAGGGACCCATAGAGACCCATAGGGACCCATAGGGACACATAGGGACACATAGGGACACATAGGGACCCATAGGGACACATAGGGACACATAGGGACACATAGGGACACAAAGGGATCCATAGAGACCCATAGGGATACATGGGGACACATAGAGACCCATAGGGACCATAGGGAGACATAGAGACCCATAGGGAGACATAGGGACCCATAGGGAGCCATAGGGACACATAGAGACCCATAGGGAGACATAGAGACCCATAGGGAGACATAGGGACCCATAGAGACCCATAGGGACACATAGGGACCCATAGGGATACATGGGGACACATGGGGACCCATAGGACCCACAGCTCATCCAGCGCCTCTGCGCCAGGATCAGGGCTGCTGCTGCCCGGGTGAGTGGGGACCTATAGAGACCCATAGGGACCATAGGGACACATGGGGACCCATAGGGACCCATAGAGACCCATAGGGATCCATAGAGACCCATAGGGACATATAGAGAGACATAGGGACACAATGGGACCCATGGAGACACATAGGGAGACATAGGGACCATAGGGACCCATAGGGAGTCATAGGGAGACATAGGGACCCATAGAGACCCATAGGGAGGCATAGGGAGACATGGGGACCCATAGGACCCACAGCTCATCCAGCGCCTGAGTGCCAGGGTCAGGGCTGCTGCTGCCGGTGAGTGGGGGCCCATAGGGACCCATAGAGACCCATAGGGAGCCATAGGGAGACATAGGGAGACATAGGGAGACATAGGGAGACATAGGGACCCATAGAGACCCATAGGGAGTCATAGAGACCCATAGGGAGACAAAGAGG
>NW_026040186.1:47425-116222 GCF_023343835.1 Lagopus muta
TAGGGATGCATAGGGACCCATAGAGACCCATAGGGGACACATAGGGAGACATAGAGACCATAGGGACACATAGGGACCCATAGAGACCCATAGGGAGACATAGGGACACATAGGGACCCATAGAGACCCATAGGGACACCAAGGGACACATAGAGACCCATAGGGACCCATAGGACCCCACAGCTCATCCAGCGCCTGAGTGCCAGGGTCAGGGCTGCTGCTGCTGGTGAGTGGGGACACATGGAGACCCATAGAGACCCATAGAGACCATAGGGACCCATAGGGACCCATAGGAGACATAGGGACACAAAGGGATCCATAGAGACCCATAGGGATACATGGGGACCCATGGGGACACATAGGGACCCATGGGGACCCATAGGGACCATAGGGACCCATAGGGACACAAGGGGACTCATAGGGACACATAGGGACCCATAGGGACACATAGGGACCATAGGAACCATAGGGACCCCATAGGGAGACATAGGGACCCATAGGGAGACATAGGGACCATAGGACACATAGGGCCAATAGGGACACATGGGGACACATAGGGACACATGGACACCATAGGGACACAAGGGGACCCATAGGGATGCATGGGGACACGTGGGGAGCATAGGGACCCATAGGGACCCATAGGGACCCATAGAGTCCCATAGGGAAACAAAGGGATCCATAGGGACACATAGGGAACCCATAGGGGCACATAGGGACCCATAGGGACCAAAGGGGACACAAGAGGATCCATAGGGATGCATGGGGACACGTGAGGAGCATAGGGATCCATGGGACCCATAGGGACCCATAGAGACCCATAGGGATGCATAGGGAGACATGGGGACCCATAGGACCCACAGCTCATCCAGCGCCTGAGTGCCAGGGTCAGGGCTGCTGCCGCCGGTGAGTGGGGACCTATAGGGGCTATAGGGACACATAGGGACCCATAGGGACCCATAGGGAGACATAGGGACACATAGGGAGACATAGGGACCCATAGGGAGACATAGGGACCCATAGGGAGACATAGGGACACATAGGGATGCATAGGGACACATGGGGACCCATAGGGAGTCATAGAGACCCATAGGGACACGTAGAGACCCATAGAGACCCATAGGGAGACATAGGGATGCATAGGGACACATGGGGACCCATAGGGAGTCATAGAGACACATAGAGAGACATAGGGACCCACAGGGAGACATAGGGAGACATAGGGAGACATAGGGAGGCATAGGGACCCATAGAGACCCATAGAGACCCATAGGGAGACATAGAGACCCATAGGGACCCATAGAGACCCATAGGGACCCATAGAGACCCATAGGGAGTCATACAGACCCATAGGGGACACAAAGGGATCCATAGAGACCCATAGGGACACATGGGGACACATAGTGACCATAGGGACCCATAGAGACACATAGAGACCCATAGGACACAAAGGGATCCATAGGGATCCTATAGAGACCCATAAAGCCCCACAGGGACCCATGGGGACACATTGAGACCCATAGAGCCCATAGTGACGCATAGCGCCCCATAGCGCCCCATAGCGCCCCATAGCGCCCCATTGCCTGCTCTGTGCCCCCCAGATCCCCCCCATATTTCCCCCCACCCCATATCCTCTCCCACCCCACAGATCCACCCCACACATCCCCCCCTCCCCATCATCCCCTCCGCCCCACAGATCCGCCCCACGGCCCCCCACCCCATAGACCCCCCCCCCACCCCATAGATCCCCCCACCCCATAGATCCGCCCCATAGATCCCCCACCCCACAGACCCCCCCACCCCATAACCCCCCCCACCCCATAGATCCCCCACCCCACAGATCCACCCCATAGACCCCCAACCCCATAGATCCACCCCATAGATCCCCCACCCCACAGATCCACCCCACAGCCCCCCACCCCATAACCCCCCCCCACCCCCATAGACCCCCCCCCACAGATCCACCCCATAGACCCCCCCACCCCATAGATCCCCCCACCCCACAGATCCACCCCATAGACACCCCCACCCCATAGATCCGCCCCACAACCCCCCACCCCATACAACCCCCCACGCCACAGCCCCCCCCACCCCCATAGATCCTCCCCACCCCACACTTCCCCCATCCCATAACCTCCCCCCACCCCATAGACCCCCCCCCACCCCATAGATTCCCCCACCCCACAGATCCACCCCATAGACACCCCCACCCCATAGATCCACCCCACATCCCCCACCCCATAACCCCCCCCCACCCCATAGATCCCCCCACCCCATAGACCCCCCACCCCATAGATCCACCCCACATCCCCCACCCCATAACCCCCCCCACCCCATAGATCCCCCACCCCACAGATCCACCCCATAGACCCCCCCCCCATAGATTCACCCCATAGACCCCCCCACCCCACAGATCTGCCCCACAACCCCCCACCCCCATAGATCCACCCTATAAACCCCCACCCCACCCCATACATCCCCCCACCCCACAGATCCACCCCACAACCCCCCCACCCCACAGATCTGCCCCATAACCCCCCCTCCCCATACATCCCCCCACCCCATAGACCCCCCCCCACCCCATAGATCCCCCACCCCACAGATCCACCCCATAGATCCCCCCACCCCATAACCCCCCCCTCCCCATAGATCCCCCACCCCACAGATCCACCCCATAGCCCCCCCCACCCCATAGATCCCTCACCCCATAGATCCCCCCACCCCACAGATGCCCCCACCCCATAGCCCCCCCCACCCCCATAGACCCCCCACCCCACAGATCTGCCCCATAAGCCCCCCCACCCCATAGATCTCCTGACCCATAACCCCCCCACCCCCATAGACCCCCCCACCCCACAGATCCACCCCATAGACCCCCCCCACCCCTCAGTTCCCCCACCCCATAGATCCCCCCACCCCACAGATCCACCCCATAGATCCACCCTATAAACCCCCACCCCACCCCATAGATCCCCCCACCCCACAGATCCACCCCACAACCCCCCACCCCACAGATCTGCCCATAACCCCCCCTCCCCATACATCCCCCCACCCCATAGACCCCCCCCACCCCATAGATCCCCCACCCCACAGATCCACCCCATAGATCCCCCACCCCATAACCCCCCCCTCCCCATAGACCCCCCCCACCCCACAGATCCGCCCCCATAGACCCCCCCCACCCCATAGATCCCCCACCCCACAGATCCACCCCATAGGTCCCCCCACCCAATAGATTCACCCATAGCCCCCCCCACCCCATAGACCCCCCACCCCACAGATCCACCCCATAGATCCACCCCACATCCCCCCACCCCATAACCCCCCCCCCACCCCATAGATCCCCCCACCCCACAGATCTGCCCCACAACCCCCTCACCCCATAGACACCCCCACCCCACAGATCCGCCCCATAGCCCCCCCCACCCCATAGATCCCCCACCCCACAGATCCACCCCATAAACCCCCCATAGATCCACCCCATAGACACCCCCACCCCATAGATCCACCCCACATCCCCCCACCCCATAACCCCCCCCACCCCACAGATCCACCCCATAGCCCCCCCCACCCCATAGATCCACCCCACATCCCCCCACCCCATAGCCCCCCCCCACCCCATAGACCCCCCCCCAGAGATCCACCCCATAGCCTCCCCCACCCCACAGATCCACCCCATAACCCACCTCCCCCTCTGCCCCACAGCTGGGGGTCCGGACCCGGCGCTGAACGCGGCCCTGGCTCAGGCTGTGGCTCAATGCAGGGCCAACAACGTCCCCAAGGCCTCCATCATGGCCGCCATCGCCTCTGCGGTGAGAGCCCAGCCCCACAACTTAGGGGGCAGCCCCATAGATTCCCCCTATAGGTCTGTGTGTGAGCCCCACAACTTATGGGGCAGCCCCATAGATTTCCCCTATAGAGCTGCTCAAGCACCACAACTTAGGGGGCAGCCCCCATAGATTCCCCCTATAGAGCTGCTCAAGCCCCCACAACTTATGGGGCAGCCCCATAGATTCCCCCTATAGGGTTGCGTGTGAGCCCCACTACTTAGGGGGCAGCCCCATAGATTCCCACCTATAGGGTTGCATGTGAGCCCCACAACTTAGGGGGCTGCCCCATAGATTCCCCCTATAGGGTTGCGTGTGAGCCCCACAACTTATGGGGCAGCCCCATAGATTCCCCCCTATAGAGCTGCTCAAGCCCCACAGCTTATGGGGCAGCCCCATAGATTCCCCCAATAGGGTTGCATGTGAGCCCCACAACTTATGGGGCAGCCCCATAGATTCCCCCTATAGAGCTGCTCAAGCCCCACAACTTAGGGGGCTGCCCCATAGATTCCCCCCTATAGGGTTGCATGTGAGCCCCACAACTTATGGGGCTGCCCCATAGATTTGCTCTATAGGGTTGCATGTGAGCCCCACAACTTATGGGGCAGCCCCATAGATTCCCCCTATAGGGTTGCGTGTGAGCCCCGCTACTTATGGGGCAGCCCCATAGATTTCCCCTATAGAGCCACGTGTGAGCCCCACAACTTATGGGGCTGCCCCATAGATTCCCCCCTATAGGGTTGCGTGTGAGCCCCACAACTTAGGGGGCAGCCCCATAGATTTCCCCTATAGAGCTGCCCAAGCCCCACAACTTATGGGGCAGCCCCATAGATTTCCCCTATAGGGCCATGGGTGAGCCCCACAACTTATGGGGCTGCCCCATAGATTCCCCCTGTAGGGTTGCATGTGAGCCCCACAACTTATGGGGCTGCCCCATAGATTCCCCCCTATAGGGTTGCATGTGCGCCCCATAACTTATGGGGCAGCCCCATAGATTCCCCCTATAGAGCTGCTCAAGCCCCACAACTTATGGGGCTGCCCCATAGATTTGCTCTATAGGGTTGCATGTGAGCCCCACAACTTATGGGGCAGCCCCATAGATTCCCCCTATAGGTCTGTGTGTGAGCCCCACAACTTATGGGGCTGCCCCATAGATTCCCCCTATAGAGCTGCTCAAGCCCCATAACTTATGGGGCAGCCCCATAGATTTCCCCTATAGGGTTGCATGTGAGCCCCACAACTTATGGGGCTGCCCCATAGATTCCCCCTATAGAGCTGCTCAAGCCCCATAACTTATGGGGCAGCCCCATAGATTTCCCCTATAGGGTTGCATGTGAGCCCCACAACTTATGGGGCTGCCCCATAGATTCCCCCTATAGAGCTGCTCAAGCCCCACAACTTATGGGGCTGCCCCATAGATTTCCCCTATTGAGTTGCATTTGAGCCCCACAACTTCTGGGGCTGCCCCATAGATTCCCCCTATAGGGTTGCATGTGAGCCCCATAATTTATGGGGCTGCCCCATAGATTCCCCCTATAGAGCTGCTCAAGCCCCACAACTTATGGGGCTGCCCCATAGATTTCCCCTATTGAGTTGCATTTGAGCCCCACAACTTCTGGGGCTGCCCCATAGATTCCCCCTATAGGGTTGCATGTGAGCCCCATAACTTATGGGGCAGCCCCCATAGATTCCCCCTATAGAGCTGCTCAAGCCCCACAACTTATGGGGCAGCCCCATAGATTCCCCCTATAGGGTTGCATGTGCGCCCCACTACTTATGGGGCTGCCCCATAGATTCCCACTGAAGGGTTGCATGTGAGCCCCACAACTTATGGGGCTGCCCCATAGATTCCCCCTATAGGGTTGTGTGTGAGCCCCACAACTTATGGGGCAGCCCCATAGATTCCCACTGTAGGGTTGCATGTGAGCCCCACTACTTATGGGGCTGCCCCATAGATTCCCCCCTATAGAGTTGTGTGTGAGCCCCACAACTTATGGGGCAGCCCCATAGATTCCCCCTATAGAGCCACTCAAGCCCCCCAACTTATGGGGCAGCCCCATAACCCCACAGATCCCCCTATAGGAGAAATCTATGGGGCAGCCGAGCCCCCCAACTTATGGGGCTGCCCCATAACCCCACAGATCCCCCTATAGGGGAAATCTATGGGGCAGCTGAGCCCCCCAACTTATGGGGCAGCCCCATAACCCCACAGATCCCCTATAGGGGAAATCTATGGGGCAGCCCCATAACCCCATACATCTCATATAAGGGAAATCTATGGGGCAGCGTGAGCCTCCCAACTTATGGGGCAGCCCCATAACCCCATAGATCCTCTATAGGGGAAATCTATGGGGCAGCCGAGCCCCCCAACTTATGGGGCGCCCCCCCCCCTCTCCCCATAGGACAAAGCTTTGGGGTCGCAGCGGCTGCAGGCGGTTCGGGGTCCGGGCGGCTCCACCATCATCATCATCAGCGACGGGACGAAGGGCGACGATGGGAGCCTGAAGGGGCTGCTGGGAAGGGAAGGGTAGGGGGGGGGGGGGGGGCATAGGGACACATAGGGAGCCATAGGGACCCATAGTGACCCATAGGGACCCATAGGGACCCATAGAGACCCATAGGGACCCATAGGGACCATAGGGAGTCATAGGGACCCATAGATCCGCATACAGCCCCATAGAACCCCACAGAGCCCCATAGAGCCCCATAGAGCCCCATAGCGCCCCATAGTGCCCATAGAACCCCATAGAGCCCTAAAGAGCCCCCTAGAGACCCCATAGAGACCCATAGAGACCCCACAGAGCCCCATAGACCCCATAGCGCCCCATAGAGCCCCATAGAACCCCATAGAGCCCCACAGGGACCCATAGAGCCCCATAGAACCCCATAGAGCCCCATAGACCCCATAGAACCCCATAGCGCCCCATAGCGCCCCATAGATCCCCATAGATCCCCATAGAACCCCATAGCGCCCCATAGATCCCCATAGAGCCCCATAGAACCCCATAGAGCCCCATAGCGCCCCATAGAAGCCCTCAGAGCCCCACAGAGCCCCATAGATCCCTAAAGAGCCCCATAGAGACCCCATAGAGCCCCATAGCGCCCCATAGAGCCCCATAGAACCCCATAGAGGACCCATAGAGACCCATAGGGACCCATAGGGACCATAGGGAGTCATAGGGACCCATAGATCCGCATAGAGCCCCATAGAACCCCACAGAGCCCCATAGAGCCCCATAGAGCCCATAGAGCCCCATAGCGCTTCATAGATCCCCATAGAGACCCCACAGAGCCCCATAGCGCCCCATAGAGCCCCATAGATCCCCATAGATCCCCATAGCGCCCCATAGATCCCCATAGAGCCCCATAGAGCCCCATAGATCCCCACAGAGCCCCATAGATCCCCATAGAGCCCCATAGATCCCCATAGAGACCCCATAGATCCCCATAGAGCCCCATAGCGCCCCATAGATCCCCACAGAACCCCATAGAGCCCCATAGAGCCCCATAGAGCCCCATAGATCCCCATAGCGCCCCATAGAGCCCCATAGAGCCCCATAGACCCCATAGACCCCATAGATCCCCATAGATCCCCATAGATCCCCATAGAGCCCCATAGAGCCCCATAGATCCCCATAGCGCCCCATAGAGCCCCATAGAGCCCCCATAGAGACCCATAGAGCCCCATAGAACCCCATAGAGCCCCATAGCGCCCCATAGAGCCCCATAGAGCCCCATAGAGCCCCATAGATCCCCATAGCGCCCCATAGATCCCCATAGATCCCCATAGATCCCCATAGAGCCCCATAGAGCCCCATAGATCCCCATAGCGCCCCATAGAGCCCCATAGAGACCCATAGAGCCCCATAGAACCCCATAGAGCCCCATAGATCCCATAGCGCCCCATAGCGCCCCCAATGTTTTCTCCCCCCTTTCAGGGCCTCCCCTTTGTCTCTGCCTGGCGCCGCCCTGCAGCAGCGGGGTTTGATCCGAGCTGCGCCCCATAGAGACCCATAGGGACCCATAGGACCCATAGGGAGCCATAGGGACCCCATAGGGACCCATAGAGACCCATAGAGACCCATAGGGACCCATAGGGAGCCATAGGGACCCATAGGGACCCCATAGGGACCCATAGGGACACATAGGGACCCATAGGGACCCATAGAGACCCATAGGGACCCATAGAGACCCATAGAGACCCATAGGACCCATAGAGACCCATAGAGACCCATAGGGACCCATAGAGACCCATAGGGACCCATAGGGACACACAGGGAGCCATAGGGACCCATAGAGACCCCACAGAGCCCCATAGAGCCCCATAGAGACCCATAGAACCCCACAGATCCCCACAGATCCCCATAGATCCCCATAGACCCCATAGCGCCCCATAGAGCCCCATAGAGGACCCATAGGGACCCATAGGGACCATAGGGAGTCATAGATCCGCATAGAGCCCCATAGAACCCCACAGAGCCCCATAGATCCCCATAGCGCCCCATAGAGCCCCATAGAACCCCACAGAGCCCCATAGATCCCCATAGCGCCCCATAGAGCCCCATAGAACCCCACAGAGCCCCATAGATCCCCATAGCGCCCCATAGAGCCCCATAGAGCCCCATAGATCCCCATACATCCCCATAGATCCCCATAGATCCCCATAGAACCCCCATAGCGCCCCATAGAGCCCCATAGAGCCCCATAGAGCCCCATAGAGCCCCATAGCGCCCCATAGAGCCCCATGGATCCCCATAGATCCCCATAGAACCCCATAGAGCCCCATAGACCCATAGAGCCCCATCGAGCTCCATAGCGACCCATAGAGACTCCATAGAGACCCCATAGATCCCCATAGAGACCCATAGATCCCCATAGAGACCCATAGGGACCCCATAGAGACCCATAGAGACTCATAGATCCCCATAGCGCCTCATAGAGCCCCATAGACCCCATAGAGCCCCATAGAACCCCATAGCGCCCCATAGAACCCCATAGATCCCCATAGACCCCACAGAGCCCCATAGAGCCCCATAGAGCCCCATAGAACCCCATAGAGCCCCATAGCGCCCCATAGAGACCCATAGAGACCCATAGGGACCCATAGGGACCCATAGAGACCCATAGGGACCCATAGGGAGTCATAGGGACCCATAGAGAGCCATAGGGACCCATAGGGACCCATAGAGACCCATAGGGACCCATAGGGAGTCATAGGGACCCATAGAGACCCATAGAGACCCATAGGGACCCATAGGGACCCATAGGGAGACATAGGGAGACATAGGGACCCATAGGGACCCATAGGGACCCATAGAGACCCATAGGGACCCATAGGGACACATAGAGACTCATTGAGACCCATAGGGACCCCATAGGGACCCATAGAGACCCATAGGGAGCCATAGAGCCCCATAGAGCCCCATAGATCCCCATAGAGACCCCATAGATCCCCATAGATCCCCATAGCGCCCCATAGCGCCCCATAGCGCCCCCAATGTTTTCTCCCCCCTTTCAGGGCCTCCCCTTTGTCTCTGCCTGGCGCCGCCCTCCAGCAGCGGGGTTTGATCCGAGCTGCGCCCCATAGAGCCCCATAGAACCCCCATAGATCCCCATAGAACCCCCATAGAGACCCATAGAACCCCACAGATCCCCACAGATCTCCATAGATCCCCATAGATCCCCATAGACCCCATAGCGCCCCATAGCGCCCCATAGATCCCCATAGCGCCCCATAGAGCCCCATAGAACCCCATAGAGACCCATAGAGACCCATAGGGACCATAGGGAGTCATAGGGACCCATAGCGCCCCATAGAGCCCCATAGATCCCCATAGAGACCCCATAGATCCCCATAGATCCCCATAGCGCCCCATAGCGCCCCATAGCGCCCCCCATGTTTTCTCCCCCCTTTAGGGCCTCCCCTTTGTCTCTGCCTGGCGCCGCCCTCCAGCAGCGGGCTTTGATCCGCGCCGCCGCCTCCCGCCCCATAGATTTGGAAGCCGCCCTCCAAGTCGCCATCGCAGCTGGGGCTGAAGACGTCAGGATGGGGGCGAAGGGAAACGGCGGCGATGGGGGCCAGGAGCTGCAGGTCGGACCCATAAGTGACCCTATGGGACCCATAAGTGACCCTATAGGACCCCATAGGACCCATAAGTGACCCTATAGGACTCTGCTGCCCCATAAGTGGCCCTATAGGACCCCATTGCCCCATAAGTGTTTCTATAGGACCCATAAGTGACCCTATAGGACCCCATGGGACCCATAAGTGACCCTATAGGACCCATAAGTGACCCTATAGGACTCTGCTGCCCCATAAGTGACCCTATAGGACCCCATGGCCCCATAAGTGACCCTATAGAACCCTATAGGACCCATAAGTGACCCTATAAGGACCCTATAGGACCCATAAGTGACCCTATAGAACCCATAAGTGACCCTGTAGGGACCCTATAGGACCCATAAGTGACCCTATAAGGACCCTATAGGACCCATAAGTGACCCTATAAGGACCCCATAGGACCCATAAGTGACCCTATAGGACCCTATAGGACCCATAAGTGACCCTATAGGACCCTATAGGACCCTATGGGACCCATAAGTGACCCTATAGGATCCTATGGCCCCATAAGTGACCCTATAGAACCCCATTGCCCCCATAAGGGACCCTATAGGACCCTATAGGACCCATAAGTGACCCTATAGGACCCCATTGCCCCATAAGTGTCCCTATAGGATCCTATAGGACCCATAAATGACCCTATAGGACCCTATAGGACCCATAAGTGACCCTATAAGGATCCTATAGGACCCATAAGTGACCCTATAGCGACCCTATGGGACCCATAAGTGACCCTATAGAACCCTATAGGACCCATAAGTGACCATATAGGACCCATAAGTGACCCTATAGGACCCTATAGGACCCATAAGTGACCCTATAGGACCCTATAGGACCCATAAGTGACCCTATAGGACTCTGCTGCCCCATAAGTGACCCTATAGAAACCCACTGATCCCATAAGTGACCCTATAGGACCCCATAGGACCCATAAGTGACCCTATAGAACCCTATAGGACCCATAAGTGACCCTATAGGACCCCATTGCCCCATAAGTGTCCCTATAGGACCCCACTGATCCCATAAGTGACCCTACAGACCCCCCTCACCCCATAAATGCCCCTATAGAACCCCATTGCCCCATAAGTGTCCCTATAGGATCCCGCTGCCCCATAAGTGACCCTATAGGATCCTATGGCCCCATAAGTGACCCTATAGAACCCCACTGACCCATAGGTGACCCTATAGAACCCCATTGCCCCATAAGTGTCCCTATAGAACCCCATTGCCCCATAAGGGACCCTATAGGACCCCATTGCCCCATAAGTGACCCTATAGAACCCCATTGCCCCATAAGTGACCCTATAGAATCCCGCTGCCCCATAAGTGACCCTATAGGACCCTATAGGACCCATAAGTGACCCTATAAGGACCCTATAGGACCCATAAGTGACCCTATAAGGACCCTATAGGACCCTATAGGACCCATAAGTGACCCTATAGGGCCCTGCTGCCCCATAAGTGACCCTATAGAACCCCATTGCCCCATAGGTGACCCTATAGGACCCCACTGCCCCCATAAGTGACCCTATAGAACCCCACTGCCCCATATGTGACCCTATAGGACCCCACAGCCCCATATGTGACCCTATAGAACCCCATTGCCCCATAAATGCCCCTATAGAACCCCATTGCCCCATAAGTGACCCTATAGGACCCTGCTGCCCCATATGTGACCCTATAGAACCCCATTGCCCCATAAGTGACCCTATAGGACCCCACTGCCCCCATAAGTGACCCTATAGAACCCCATTGCCCCATAAGTGTCCCTATAGGAACCCCACTGCCCCATAAGTGACCCTATAGAAACCCACTGGTCCCATAAGTGACCCTACAGAACCCCACTGCCCCATAGGTGACCCTATAGGACCCCGCTGCCCCATAGGTGACCCTATAGAACCCCATTGCCCCATAAGGGACCCTATAGGACCCTGCTGCCCCATATGTGACCCTATAGGAACCCCATTGCCCCATAAGTGACCCTATAGAAACCCACTGGTCCCATAAGTGACCCTACAGAACCCCACTGCCCCATAAGTGACCCTATAGGACTCCACTGATCCCATAAGTGACCCTACAGAACCCCATTGCCCCCATAAGTGACCCTATAGGATCCTATGGCCCCATAAGCGATCCTACAGAACCCCATTGCCCCATAAGTGCCCCTACAGGACCCCCCACCCCATAAGTCCTCCTCTGACCCCCACATCTGCCCCATAAGTGCCCCATAAGTGCCCCTATGAGCCCCATAAGTGCCCCATAAGTGCCCCATAAGTGCCCCTATGAGCCCCATAAGTGCCCCTACAGGACCCCCCCACCCCATAAGTCCCCCTCTGACCCCCACATCCGCCCCATAAGTGCCCTATAAGCCCTATAAGTGCCCCATAAGTGCCCCATAAGTCCCCCTCTGCCCCCCACATCCGCCCCATAAGTGCCCCATAAGTGCCCCATAAGTCCCCCTCTGCCCCCCACATCCGCCCCATAAGTGCCCCATAAGTGCCCCTATGAGCCCCATAAGTGCCCCATAAGTGCCCTATAAGCCCCATAAGCCCCCCATAAGTGCCCCATAAGTCCCCGTCTGACCCCCACATCCGCCCCATAAGTGCCCCATAAGTCCTCCTCTGACCCCCACATCTGCCCCATAAGTGCCCCTACAGGACCCCCACCCCATAAGTCCCCCTCTGACCCCCACATCTGCCCCATAAGTCCCCCATAAGTGCCCCATAAGTCCTCCTCTGACCCCCACATCTGCCCCATAAGTGCCCCTACAGAATGCCTCCACCCCATAAGTCCCCTTCTGACCCCCACATCCGCCCCATAAGTGCCCCATAAGTGCCCTTATGAGCCCCATAAGTGCCCCATAAGTCCCCCTCTGACCCCCACATCTGCCCCATAAGTGCCCTATAAGCCCCATAAGTGCCCCATAAGTGCCCCATAAGTCCCCCTCTGACCCCCACATCTGCCCCATAAGTGCCCCTATGAGCCCCATAAGTGCCCCATAAGTGCCCCATAAATCCCCCTCTGCCCCCCACATCTGCCCCATAAGTGCCCCATAAGTCTCCCTCTGCCCCCCCCATCCGCCCCATAAGTGCCCCTACAGGCCCCCGCCATCCCATAATCCCCCCCTTCCCCCCTCAGTTCCTGTGCCGGCCGTCGGATCTGAGCTCGGTGGGGCAGCGGCTGCAGCAGGAGGGGCTCCGCCTTCTGTCCTCCGGCGTCCGTTGGTTCCCCCGCCGCCAGGTGGCGCTGCGGGCGGAACAGCGGGAGCGGGCGGAGCGCCTCATCCGGGAACTGCGGCGCTGCGCCGGGGTCATCGAGGTCATCCACAACATCCGGGAACCTGAAGGAGGGGAGGAGGGGGGGGCGGAAGCGGAAGGGGGGGGGAGGGAGGTGTGACGGGGGGGCGGGGCTTGGGGCCGGAAGGGAGGGGCTAGGGACGGGAAGTGGGGGTGTGGGAACCGGGAGTGGGGGTGGGAACGGGAAGGGGGGGGGAGAGTACCGGAAGTGAGTGCTGGGGAACGGAAGTGGGGGGGCTATGGACAGGAAGTGGGGGGTGGGAACCGGAAGTGGGGGGTGGGAATGGGAAGGGGGTGGCTGGGGACCGGAAGTGGGGGGGCTATGGACAGGAAGTGGGGTGAGGGAACCGGGAGTAGGGGGGTGGGAACGGGAAGGGGGGGTAGAGTACCGGAAGTGAGTGCTGGGGAAGGGGGGGGCTATGGGCCGGAAGTGCGGGGCTAGGGACGGGAAGTGGGGGTGTGGGAACCGGGAGTGGGGGTGGGAATGGGAAGGGGGTGGCTGGGGAGCGGAAGTGGGGGTAGAGTACCGGAAGTGAGTGCTGGGGAACGGAAGTGGGGGGTAGAGTACCGGAAGTGAGTGCCGGGGATCGGAAGTGGGGGGGCTATGGGCCGGAAGTGGGGTGTGGGAACCGGATGTGGGGTGTGGGAACGGGAAGTGGGGCGTGAGAAGCGGAAATGGGGGGGTTCTCTGGCTCCTATGTGCGTGACTGGGAACCGAGAGTAGGGGTTGGGAGCCGGAAGTCGGTGGCTGGGGACCGGAAGTTGGGGTAGAGAACAGGAAGTGAGTGCTAGGGAACGGAAGTGGGGAGCTTTGGACCGGAAGTGGGGTGTGGGAATCAAAAGTCGGGGTTCTCTGCCCTCTAAGTGGGTGGATGGGAACCGGGAGTGGGGGCAGGGAACCGGAAGTGGGTGGCTGGGGACCGGAAGTGGGGGTTGGGAACCGGAGGCTGGGGGCTCTCAGACCCATAAGTGGAGAACTGGAAACCGGAAGTGGGGGTGGGAACCGGAAGTGGGGGCTCTCAGACCCATAGTGGGGAGCTGGGAACCGGAAGTGGGGGTGGGAACCGGAAGTGGGGGCTCTCAGACCCATAGCAGGGAGCTGGGAACCGGAAGTGAGGTTCTCTGCCCCCTAAGTGAGTCGCTAGGAACCAGGAGTGGGGGCCAGGATTCAGAAGTGGGGGTCTGTGCCCCATAAGTGTGAATCCCGCCCTATAAGTGGGGGCCTCTGCCCCATAAGTGTGAATCCCGCCCTATAAGTGGGGGCCTCTGCCCCATAAGTGGGGGGGGTCTGCTCTACATTAAAGTGGATTTCAGTGGCCTAAGTGTGGATTGACTCCATAAGTGTGGGGCTGGGACCCATAAGTGGGGGGTTGGGTACCAGACGGGGGGGGCCTCTGCCCCATAAGTGGGGGTCTGAGCCCCATAAGTGGGGGGCTGGGACCCATAAGTGGGGGGCCGGGACCCATAAGTGAGGGGGGTCTCAGACCCATAAGTGGGGGGTTGGGTACCAGACAGGGGAGGCCTCTGCCCCATAAGTGGGGGTCAGGGACCCATAAGTGGGGGGAAGGGGGCTCAGACCCATAAGTGGGGGGTTGGGTACCAGAAGGGGGGGGCCTCTGCCCCATAAGTGGGAGTCTGAGCCCCATAAGTGGGGGGCTGGGACCCATAAGTGGGGAGGGGGCTCAGACCCATAAGTGGGGGGTTGGGTACCAGAAGGGGGGGCTTCTGCCCCATAAGTGGGGGTCTGAGCCCCATAAGTGGGGGGCTGGGACCCAGTGGGGGGGGGGAGGGTCTCTGCCCCATAAGTGCGAATCCTGCCCCACAAGTGGGGGCAGATGTGGGGTTTTATGGCCATCATTGGGTTGGGCAGCACGGCGGCCATGTTTGGTTGCCCAGCAGCCATGTTTGGTGGCCACCATTGGGTTTGGCGGCCCGGCGGCCATGTTTGGTAGCCACCATTGGGTTGGGCAGCCCGGCGGCCATGTTTGGTAGCCCAGCAGCCATGTTTGGTAGCCACCATTGGGTTGGGCGGCCCAGCGGCCATGTTTGGTAGCCCAGCAGCCATGTTTGGTAGCCACCATTGGGTTGGGCAGCCCGGCGGCCATGTTTGGTAGCCACCATTGGGTTTGGCGGCCCGGCGGCCATGTTTGGTAGCCCAGCAGCCATGTTTGGTAGCCACCATTTGTTTTGGCGGCCCGGCGGCCATGTTTGGTAGCCCAGCAGCCATGTTTGGTAGCCACCATTGGGTTTGGCGGCCCGGCGGCCATGTTTGGTAGCCACCATTGGGTTTGGTGACCTGGCGGCCATGTTTGGTGGCCCATCAGCCATGTTTGGTAGCCACCATTGGGTTTGGCGGCCTGGCGGCCATGTTTGGTGGCCACCATTGGGTTTGGTGGCCCGGCGGCCATGTTTGGTAGCCACCATTGGGTCGGGCAGCTTGGCGGCCATGTTTGGTGGCCCGGCAGCCATGTTTGGTAGCCACCATTGGGTTTGGTAGCCCAGCAGCCATGTTTGGTAGCCACCATTGGGTTTGGCGGCCTGGCGGCCATGTTTGGTAGCCCAGCAGCCATGTTTGGTAGCCATCATTGGGTTTGGCGGCCTGGCGGCCATGTTTGGTAGCCACCATTGGGTTTGGCGGCCTGGCGGCCATGTTTGGTAGCCCAGCAGCCATGTTTGGTAGCCACCATTGGGTTTGGCGGCCTGGCGGCCATGTTTGGTAGCCACCATTGGGTTTGGCGGCCTGGCGGCCATGTTTGGTAGCCACCATTGGGTTTATTGGCCCGGTGGCCATGTTTGGTAGCCACCATTGGGTTGGGCAGCCCGGCGGCCATGTTTGGTAGCCTGGCAGCCATGTTTGGTAGCCACCATTGGGTTTGGCGGCCTGGCGGCCATGTTTAGTAGCCACCATTGGGTTTGATGGCCTGGCGGCCATGTTTGGTAGCCGCCATTGGGTTTGGTGACCTGGCAGCCATGTTTGGTGGCCCAGCAGCCATGTTTGGTAGCCACCATTGGGTTTGGTAGCCCAGCAGCCATGTTTGGTGGCCACCATTGGGTTTGGTGGCCCAGCAGCCATGTTTGGTAGCCACCATTGGGTTTGGTGACCTGGCGGCCATGTTTGGTAGCCCAGCAGCCATGTTTGGTAGCCACCATTGGGTTTGGCGGCCTGGCGGCCATGTTTGGTGGCCACCATTGGGTTTGGTGGCCCGGCGGCCATGTTTGGTAGCCACCATTGGGTTGGGCACCTCGGCGGCCATGTTTGGTCGCCCAGCAGCCATGTTTGGTAGCCAACATTGGGTTTGGCGGCCCGGCGGCCATGTTTGGTAGCCACCATTGGGTTTGGCGGCCCAGCGGCCATGTTTGGTCGCCCAGCAGCCATGTTTGGTAGCCACCATTGGGTTGGGCAGCCCGGCGGCCATGTTTGGTAGCCACCATTGGGTTTGGCAGCCCGGCAGCCATGTTTGGTAGCCCAGCAGCCATGTTTGGTAGCCACCATTGCTTTATTGCAGTCAGGGGCTGTGCAGGAAAATGTCCCCATAGGGGAACAGCGCAGCGTCGTCGTCGTCGTCGTCGTCGTCGTCCTCGTTATCCTCATTATCCTCCTCCTCGTTAGCGCCGCTAACGAGCGCCTCGTTAACGGCCGCGGGGTCAGCGGGGGTCATCGACCTGGCTGGGGTCAACGACCTCAGGTTAAGAGATTCGTTAACGGGGCGCGTGGGTCTTAATTGGAGGTGGGAGTTCGTTAGCGGCTCGGCGTTAATTGGCGCGGGGTTAACGAGCGGCTCGTTAACGGGGCGGTTAATTGATTCCTCCATTGGCCTCAACCCATCACGCTGAGTTCCGGCCTGGCGGCCGCCATCTTCAAAATGGCCGCCAGCATGCAGGCCGACATCTTGAAAGCGCCCGCCAGGGTGGAGGCCGCCATCTTGATAATGGCCTCCATCCTGGTCTCGGCCATCTTGCCATCTGCTGTGATGGCTGCCGTCTTGCCAGCCGCCATCTTTGTGTCGGCCATCTTGGAGTCGGCCATGTTGCTGTCGGCCATCTTGCCAGCCGCCATCTTGGATTTGGCCATCTCGGTAGCCACCATCCTGCTGTTGGCCATCTTGGTGTCGGCCATCTTGGTGTCGGCCATCTTGCCGCCCACCATCCTGCCAGCCACCATCTTCATGACGGCCATCTTGAATTTGACCATCCGGCCACCCGCCATCTTGCAGTTGGCCATCTTGGAGTTGATCATCTTGGTATCGGCCATCTTGCCACCCGCCATCTTGGATTCGGCCATCTTGTTGCCGGCCGTCTTGCCACCCGCCATCTTGCAGTCGGCCATCTTGCCAACTACTATCTTGCAGTTGGCCATCTTGCCGTCGGCCATCTTGCAGTCGGCCATCTTGCCAACTACTATCTTGCAGTCGGCCATCTTGCCGTCGGCCATCTTGGCGTCGTCCATCTTGCCACTCGTCCTCTTGGCATCGTCCATCTTGCCGTCGGCCATCTTGCCGTCGGCCATCATGCCACCCGTCATCTTGGCATCGTCCATCTTGCCGTCGGCCATCTTGGCGTCGTCCATCTTGCCACCCGTCATCTTGCCGCCGGCCATCTTGCCGTCGTCCATCTTGCCACCCGTCATCTTGGCATTGTCCATCTTGCCGTCGGCCATCTTGCCGTCGGCCATCTTGCCGTCGTCCATCTTGCCACCCATCATCTTGGCATCGGCCATCTTGCCGTCGTCCATCTTGCCACCCGTCATCTTGCCGCCGGCCATCTTGCCACCCACCATCACGCAGTCGGCCATCTTGCCGCCGTCCATCTTGGCTCCGCCCATCCTGCCAGCCTCCCTCCTGCCCCGCCGCCGCCTCGGCTCCTCCGTCTCCCTTCCTGCCCCCGTCGCTCCTCCTCCTGGCCCTCCTGGCGGGGTTCAGCAGGGGCTGCGTGGCGGCGGCGCGATGCCGCAGCAGCCTGGTGAGGAGGAAGCTGCGCTCGCTTCGGGCCCGCAGCCATTTGCTCTCGACGCGCGCCAGCTCATCGCACAGCGCTCCGTTCTGCAGCACCAGCAGCCGAGCCCAGCGCCGCAGGCGGCGGAACCGGGCCTGGGGGCGGGGCATCGAGCGCTAATTAGCTTAATTAAACAGCGCCTTCAGGAACGGACCGCCGCCTTTGCTGATTGGCCACCTCTGATTGACCGCCTCAATCGTTAATTGACCGCCTCCTTCACTAATTGACCAGCTCCTTTGTTAATTGATGGCCTCCTTCGTTAGTTGATTGCCTCCTTCGTTAATTGACCGCCTCCTTCATTAACTGACTGCCTCCTTCGTTAATTGATGGCCTCCTTCGTTAATTGGTAGCCTCCTTTGTTAATTGACTGCCTCCTCCATTAATTGACTGCCTCCTCCATTAATTGACTGCCTCCTTCGTTAATTGATAGCAACCTTTGTTAATTGACCGCCTCCTTTGTTAATTAACCACCTCCTTTGCTAATTAACTGCCTCCTTCGTTAAGTGATAGCCTCCTTCATTAATTGACCGCCTCCTTCGTTAATTGACTGCCTCCTTCCCTAATTGACTGCCTCCTTTGTTAATTGACCACCTCCTTTGTTAATTGACTGCCTCCTTCGTTAATTGATAGCCTCCCTTGTTAATTGACTGCCTCCTTTGTTAATTGATTGCCTCCTTCACTAATTGACCACCTCCTTTGCTAATTAACCGCCTCCTTTGTTAATTGATAGCCTCCTTCGTTAATTGATAGCCTCCTTTGTTAATTAACCACCTCCTTTGTTAATTGACTGCCTCCTTCGTTAATTGATCGCCTCCTTCCCTAATTGACTGCCTCCTCCATTAATTGACTGCCTCCTTCGTTAATTGACTGCCTCCTTTGTTAATTAACCACCTCCTTTGTTAATTAACCACCTCCTTCGTTAATTGACCACCTCCTCCATTAATTGATTGCCTCCTTCATTAATTGACCGCCTCCTTCGCTAATTAATCGCCTCCTTTGTTAGGTGAATCCGCTCAGGAATTAATGAGCACCTTCAGTAATTAATCAGCTCCTTCCATAATTAATCGCCTCCCTTGTTAGGTGGATCAGCTCGGTAATTAATCAGCTCCTTCATTAATTGACCACTTCCTTCGCTGATTAACCGCCTCCTTCGTTAATTAACCGCCTCCTTTACTTAATTAACTGCCTCCTTTGTTAAGTGAGTCCAGCCAGGAATTAATCAGCTCCTTAGGTAATTAACCAGCTCCTTTGCTTAATTAACTGCTTCCTTTCTTAGGTGAGTCCAGCCAGGAATTAATTAGCTCCTTAGGTAATTAACCAGCTCCTTCGTTAGGGGCTTAACGAGGACGGGCAGCGGAGCCACCCTGGAAGGAGAGAAGGGCAGTAATTCATTAATTAGTCCATTAATTGGCTAATTGCTTGGTTCATTCCTTAGCTAATTAGTTAATTGATTAGCATTGCAATTAATTTACACTGTGCAATCAGTGCAATGCCACGCAGTAAATGCAACGCTGTGCAATTAGCGCCGTGCATATTAATTAGCGCCATGCATGTTAATTAGCGCCGTGCATTCTAATTGCAGTTAACACCGTGCATATTAATTAGCAACCTGCAACGGATGCAACGCTGCGATGTGAATGCAATGCTGTGCAATTAGCGCCGTGCATGTTAATTAGCGCCGTGCATTCTAATTGCAATTAACACCGTGCATATTAATTAGCAACCTGCAACAGATGCAACGCTGCGATGTGAATGCAATGCTGTGCAATTAGCACCGTGCATGTTAATTAGCACCACACACTGCAATTAGTGCCGTGCAACGAGCACCATGCATGTTAATTACTGCCGTGCATATTAATTAGCACCTTGCAACGAGCCCAATGCAACGCATATTAATGAGCACCGCGCACGCTAATTAGCAACAAACAGTGCAATTAACCCCATGCAATGACTGCAATGCTGCGCAATTAGCGCCGTGCATATTAATTAGCATCGTGCAATGAGTGCAATGCAACGCATATTAATGAGCACCGCGCACGCTAATTAGCACCAAACAGTGCAATTAACCCCATGCAATGACTGCAATGCCGCGCGATTAGCGCTGCGCATGTTAATTAGCGCCGTGCATATTAATTAGCATCGTGCAATGAGCCCAATGCAACGCATATTAATGAGCACCGCACACGCTAATTAGCACCAAACAGTGCAATTAACCCCACGCAATGACCGCAATGCTGCGGAATTAGCGCCGTGCATATTAATTAGCACCGTGCAACGAGCACAATGCAACGCATATTAATGAGCACCGCACACGCATATTAATTAGCACCAAACAGTGCAATTAACCCCACGCAATGACCGCAATGCCGCGCGATTAGCGCTGCGCATGTTAATTAGCGCCGTGCATATTAATTAGCACCGTGCAACGAGCACAATGCAACGCATATTAATGAGCACCGCACACGCATATTAATTAGCACCAAACAGTGCAATTAACCCCACGCAATGACTGCAATGGTGCGCCATTAGCGCCGCGCATACTGATTAGCGCCGTGCATATTAATTAGCACCGTGCAATGAGCCCAATGCAACGCATATTAATGAGCACCGCACACGCTAATTAGCACCAAACAGTGCAATTAACCCCATGCAATGACTGCAATGCTGCGCAATTAGCGTCGTGCATATTAATTAGCATCGTGCAATGAGTGCAATGCAACGCATATTAATGAGCACCGCGCACGCTAATTAGCACCACACTGCAATTAACCCCACACAATGACTGCAATGCTGCGCAATTAGTGCCGCGCATGATAATTAGCGCCGTGCATATTCATTAGCATCGTGCAACGAGCCCAATGCAACGCATATTAATGAGCACCGCACACGCATATTAATTAGCACCAAACAGTGCAATTAACCCCACGCAATGACTGCAATGCTGCGCAATTGATTAGCGCCGTGCATATTAATTAGAGCCCCGCCTATCGATTAGCATACGCGATGCATTGCCGTCAGCCCCGCGCCGTTAATTAATGAGCGCTCCCGCCTTCCTCACTAATTAGCGCTGCCCCGTTCGGAATTAATTAGCGCTCCCCAATTAATCGCCCCTTCACGCCGCCCCGCTCGCTCCCCCCCCCCCCCCACCGCCACTCACTCAGCCGCCATCAGCCGGAACCGGAAACGAGCGGGCGGGGCTTCCGCCGGAAAGCGGAAGTGCCGCCGCAATGGAGCGGCGCAGAGGTGGGGGAGGGGCAGAAAATGGAGGCGCCGAACCCGAGGCGTTTGGGGGCGGATTGGGGGGGGGGGGGGGGGGTTGGCGTGACGTCATCGGGGCGTGGTGACGTCATCGGGGAATACCGGTCCCTATGTGTCCATACTGGTCCATACTGGTCCATACTGGTCCTTAATGGTGCCATACTGGTCCATACTGGTCCTTAATGGTGACATACTGGTCCCATACTGGCCCATACTGGTCCATACTGGTCCATACTGGTCCCATACTGGTCCTTACTGGTCCATACTGGTCCATACTGGTCCGTACTGGTCCCTACTGGTGCCATACTGGTCCATACTGGTCCATACTGGTGCCATACTGGTCCATACTGGTCCATACTGGTCAATGCAGGTCCATACTGGTCCTTACTGGTGTCATACTGGTGCCATACTGGTGCCATACTGGTCCATACTGGTCCCATACTGGTGCCATATTGGTCTCTGTAGACCCATACTGGTGCCATACAGGTCCTTACTGGTGTCATACTGGTCCCTACTGGTCCTTACTGGTCCCATACTGGTCAATGCAGGTCCATACTGGTCCATACTGGTGTCATATTGGCCAATGCAGGTCCATACTGGTGCCATACTGGTCCATACTAGTCCCATACTGGTCTCTACTGGTCCTTACTGGTCCTTACTGGTCCCTACTGGTTTCATACTGGTCGTTGCAGGTCCGTACTGGTCCATACTGGTCCCATACTGGCCCATACTGGTCCCATTCTGGTCCATACTGGTCCCTACTGGTGTCATACTGGTCATTGCAGGTCCATACTGGTCCATACTGGTCCATACTGGTCCATACTGGTGTCATACTGGTCATTGCAGGTCCATACTGGTCCATACTGGTCCCATTCTGGTGCCATTCTGGTCCATACTGGTGTCATACTGGTCACTGCAGGTTCATACTGGTCCATACTGGTCCCATTCTGGTCCATACTGGTCCCTACTGGTCCATACTGGTGCCATACTGGTCATTGCAGGTTCATACTGGTCCATACTGGTCCCATTCTGGTCCATACTGGTCCCTACTGGTCCATACTGGTGCCATACTGGTCATTGCAGGTCCATACTGGTCCATACTGGTCCCATACTGGTGTCATACTGGTCATTGCAGGTCCATACTGGTCCATACTGGTCCATACTGGTGTCATACTGGTCATTGCAGGTTCATACTGGTCCATACTGGTCCCATTCTGGTGCCATTCTGGTCCCTACTGGTCCATACTGGTCCCATACTGGTCCATACTGGTCCATACTGGTTCATACTGGTCCATACTGGTCCCATACTGGTCCATACTGGTCCATTCTGGTCCATACTGGTCCATACTGGTGCCATTCTGGTCCCTCCCCAAAGCGCTCAGTCAGCAGGCAGCGTCACTCCGTCTCCTAGCAACGCATCACGTGACTACACAACTTCCGGTCCAGCCACCACCCGCTTCTTTCTCTCCCCCCCTCTTCGCACCCCTCACTTCCGCTTCTCAGACGCGTCACTTCCGGCGCGACGCACTTTCCCCCCCCCGCCTCCCGCCTCCCCCTCGCCCCCCCCCCCATCATGGCGGACCCTCCGGCTCTTTCCGTCCCTCCGGGAACGGCAGAAAACGGCGCTGCGGGCCGGATCCCAACCCCACCCCGGGGTGAAGCGGGGCCCGGGCCCCCGCCGCCTCCACCCCCTCCTCCGCCGCCTCCTCCCCCGCCAAGGGAAGCCGAAGTGGCGGTGGAGATCGGCGAAACCTATTTGTGCCGGAGGGCGGACGGCAGCTGGCGTGAGTGCGGCCTGCGGGGAGCGAGGGGGGGCCTGGGGGGCATCATGGGGGCCTGTGGGGCACTATGGGGTCTGTGGGGCCGTATGGGGGCCTGTGGGGTCTTATGGGGTCTCTATGGGGTCTGTGGGGCATAATGGGGGCCTATGGGGCATAATGGGGGCCTATGGGGCCCTGTGGGGCACAATGGGGGCCTATGGGCCACTATGGGGTCTGTGGGGCCGTATGGGGGCCTATGGGGGCACTATGGGGTCTGTGGGGCCCTAAAGGGGCCCTGTGGGGCATCATGGGGGCCTATGGGGCACTATGGGGGCCTATGGGGCACTATGGGGTCTGTGGGGCCGTATGGGGCCCTGTGGGGCATCATGGGGGCCTATGGGGGCTCTATGGGGTCTGTGGGGCCGTATGGGGCCCTGTGGGGCATAATGGGGGCCTATGGGGCACTATGGGGTCTGTGGGGCCTATGGGGCCCTGTGGGGCACTATGGCGGCCTATGGGGCACAATGGGGGCCTATGGGGGCTCTATGGGGTCTGTGGGGCCCTAAAGGGGGCACTGTGGGGCATCATGGGGGCCTATGGGGCACTATGGGGCCCTGTGGGGCATAATGGGGGCCTATGGGGTACTGTGGGGGCCTATGGGGCACTATGGGGTCTGTGGGGCCGTATGGGGCCCTGTGGGGCATAATGGGGGCCTATGGGGCACAATGGGGGCCTATGGGGCACTGTGGGGTCTGTGGGGCATCATGGGGGCCTATGGGGCACTATGGGGGCCTATGGGGCACTATGGGGTCTGTGGGGCCCTGTGGGGCACAATGGGGGCCTATGGGGCACTATGGGGTCTGTGGGGCATCATGGGGCCCTATTGGGGCCTATGGGGCCTTATGGGGTCTCTATGGGGTCTGTGGGGCTCTAAAGGGGCCCTATGGGGCATAATGGGAGCCTATGGGGCACTATGGGGGCCTATGGGGCACTATGGGGTCTGTGGGGCCGTATGGGGCCCTGTGGGGCATCATGGGGGCCTATGGGGCACTATGGGGTCTTATGGGGGCTATATGGGGTCTGTGGGGCCGTATGGGGCCGTATAGGGGCCTGTGGGGGCCTATGGGGCACTATGGGGTCTGTGGGGCCATATGGGGGCCTATGGGGCACTGTGGGGGCCTATGGGGCACTATAGGGTCTGTGGGGCTGTATGGGGGCCTATGGGGGCCTGTGGGGCATCATGGGGGCCTATGGGGCCCTGTGGGGCATAATGGGGGCCTATGGGGCACTATGGGGGCCTATGGGGCACTATGGGGTCTGTGGGGCCGTATGGGGCCCTGTGGGGCACAATGGGGGCCTATGGGGCACAATGGGGGCCTATGGGGGCTCTATGGGGTCTGTGGGGCCCTAAAGGGGCACTGTGGGGCATCATGGGGGCCTATGGGGCACTATGGGGGCCTATGGGGCACTATGGGGTCTGTGGGGCCGTATGGGGGCCTGTGGGGGCCTGTGGGGCATAATGGGGGCCTATGGGGCACTATGGGGTCTGTGGGGCCGTATGGGGGCCTATGGGGCCCTGTGGGGCATCATGGGGTCTTATGGGGGCTCTATGGGGTCTGTGGGTCCGTATGGGGCCGTATAGGGGCCTGTGGGGTCTTATGGGGGCCCTGTGGAGTCTGTGGGTTCTGTGGGGCCCTATGGGGCATAATGGGAGCCTATGGGGCATAATGGGGGCCTATGGGGCACTATGGGGCTCTATGGGGGCTCTATGGGGTCTGTGGGGCTGTATGGGATGTAGTGGGGGCTCTATGGGGTCTGCGGGGGTTCTATGGGGCCCTATAGGGGCCTATGGGGCCCTGTGAGGCATAATGCGGGCCTATGGGGGGCCTATGGGGTCTGTGGGGCCGTATGTTGGTCTATGGGGCGCTGTGGGGTCTGTGGGGCCCTATAGGGGCCCTGTAGGGCATAATTGGGGCCTATGGGGCACTATGGGGGCCTATGGGGCACTATGGGGTCTGTGGGGCCGTATGGGGGCCTATGGGGGCCTGTGGGGCATCATGGGGGCCTATGGGGCACTATGGGGTCTTATGGGGGCTCTATGGGGTCTGTGGGGCATAATGGGGGCCTATGGGGCACTGTGGGGTCTGTGGGGCCGTATGGGGGCCTATGGGGCCCTGTGGGGCATCATGGGGGCCTATGGGGCACTATGGGGTCTGTGGAGCCCTGTGGGGCACAATGGGGGCCTATGGGGCACTATGGGGTCTGTGGGGCCCTGTGGGGCACAATGGGGGCCTATGGGGCACTATGGGGTCTGTGGGGCCGTATGGGGCCCTATTGGGGCCTATGGGGTCTTATGGGGTCTCTATGGGGTCTGTGGGGCTCTAAAGGGGCCCTGTGGGGCATAATGGGAGCCTATGGGGCACTGTGGGGGCCTATGGGGCACTGTGGGGTCTGTGGGGCACTATGGGGGCCTATGGGGCACTATGGGGGCCGTATGGGGGCATAATGGGGGCCTATGGGCCACTATGGGTTCTGTGGGGCCGTATGGGGGCCTATGGGGCCCTGTGGGGCATCATGGGGGCCTATGGGGCACTATGGGGGCCTATGGGAGGCCTATGGGGTCTGTGGGGCCGTATGGGGGCCTATAGGGGCCTGTGGGGTCTTATGGGGGCCCTGTGGGGTCTGTGGGGCATCATGGGGCCCTATTGGGGCCTATGGGGTCTTATGGGGTCTCTATGGGGTCTGTGGGGCTCTAAAGGGGCCCTGTGGGGCATAATGGGAGCCTATGGGGCACTATGGGGGCCTATGGGGCTCTATGGGGTCTGTGGGGCCATATGGGACGTAGTAGGGGCCCTATGGGGTCTGCGGGGGTTCTATGGGGCCCTATAGGGGCCTGTGGGGTCCTTATGGGGTTATGGGGCTCTATGGGGCCGCTATGGGGTTATGGGGCTCTATGGGGGCCCTTATGGGGTTATGGGGCTCTGTGGGGTCCCTTATGGGGTTATGGAGCTCTATGGGGGCCTTATGGGGTTATGGGGCTCTGTGGGGCCATGCAGGGACTCTATGGGGCATCTGTGGGCTCTATGGGGTTCCTTATGGGGTTATGGGGCTCTATGGGGCCGCTATGGAGTTATGGGGCTCTGTGGGGCCACTATGGGGTTATGGGGTTCTATGGGGCCGCTATGGGGTTATGGGGCTCTGTGGGGCCATGCAGGGACTCTATGGGGCATCTGTGGGCTCTATGGGGTTCCTTATGGGGTTATGGGGCTCTATGGGGCTCTATGGGGTTGTGGGGCTCTATGGGGGCCCTTATGGGGTTATGGGGCTCTGTGTGGGCCCTTATGGGGTTATGGGGCTCTGTGGGGTCCCTTATGGGGTTATGGGGCTCTGTGGGGTCCTTATGGGGTTATGGGGCTCTATGGGGGCCCTTATGGGGTTATGGGGCTCTATGGGGGCCTTATGGGGTTATGGGGCTCTATGGGGCTCTATGGGGTTATGGGGCTCTATGGGGCCTCTATGGGGTTATGGGGCTCTATGGGGTCCCTTATGGGGTTATGGGGCTCTATGGGGCCGCTATGGGGTCCCTGACCCCACTGTTTTCCCCCCCCAGACTCAGCGGAGGTGATTCAGTCGCGGCTGAACGAGCAGGAAGGGCGCGAGGAGTTCTACGTGCATTACGTCGGCTGTAAGTCCTCCAAACACCCACAATCCCCTAGGATGGCCCCACATTGCCCCACATCCAACCCCAGACCCCATAGGGCCCTATAGGATGCCTATAGGGTCGCTATAGGGCTGTGCTGAGCTCCCAGTTCACTGCTGGTTGGGATGAATGATGGTCGACTGTAAGTCCTCCAAACACCCACAATCCCCTAGGATGGCCCCACAGTGCCCCACATCCAACCCCAAACCCCATAGGGCCCTATAGGATGCCTATAGGGTGGCTATAGGGCCGTGCTGAGCTCCCAATGCTCCCAGTTCACCGGTGCCTGGAGGAATGATGGCTGACTGTAAGTCCTCCAAACACCCACAATCCCCTAAAAAGGCCCCAAATCCGCCCCCAAACCCCATAGGGCCCCATAGGATGCCTATAGGGTGGCTATAGGGCTGTGCTGAGCTCCCAGTTCACTGCTGGTTGGGATGAATGGTGGTCGACTGTAAGTCCTCCAAACACCCAGAATCCCCTAGGATGGCTGATGGCTGACTGTAAGTCCTCCAAACACCCAGAATCCCCTAAAGTGGGCCCAAATGGGCCCAAATCCGCCCCCAAACCCCATAGGGCCCCATAGGATGCCTATAGGGTGGCTATAGGGCCGTGCTGAGCTCCCAGTGCTCCCAGTTAACCGGTGCCTGGAGGAATGATGGTCGACTGTAAGTCCTCCAAACACCCAGAATCCCCTAGAATGGCCCCAAATCCACCCCCAAACCCCATAGGGCCCCATAGGATGCCTATAGGGTGGCTATAGGGCCGTGCTGAGCTCCCAATGCTCCCAGTTCACCATTGCTTCTAATGAACAGTGGTCGACTGTAAGTCCTCCAAATACCCAGAATCCCCTAGAAGGGCCCCAAATCCACTCCCAAACCCCATAGGGCCCCATAGGATGCCTATAGGGTGGCTATAGGGCCGTGCTGAGCTCCCAGTCCACCAGCACTTGGGATGAATGGTGGTCGACTGTAAGTCCTCCAAATACCCAGAATCCCCTAAAGTGGGCCCAAATGGGCCCAAATCCACCCAGAGACCCCATAGGGCCCCATAGGATGCCTATAGGGCCGCTATAGGGCCGTGCTGAGCTCCCAGTGCTCCCAGTTAACCGGCGCCTGGAGGAATGATGGTTGACTGTAAGTCCTCCAAACACCCAGAATCCCCTAGGATGGCACCAAAAGGCCCCAAATCCACTCCCAGACCCCATAGGGCCCCATAGGATGCCTATAGGGTGGCTATAGGGCCGTGCTGAGCTCCCAGTTCACTGCTGGTTGGGATGAATGGTGGTCGACTGTAAGTCCTCCAAACACCCAGAATCCCCTAGGATGGCTGATGGCTGACTGTAAGTCCTCCAAACACCCACAATCCCCTAGGATGGCCCCAAATGGCCCCAAATCCGCCCCCAGACCCCATAGGGCCCTATAGGATGCCTATAGGGTGGCTATAGGGCCGTGCTGAGCTCCCAGTGCTCCCAGTTAACCGGTGCCTGGATGAATGATGGCTGCCTGTAAGTCCTCCAAACACCCAGAATCCCCTAGTGGTCGACTGTAAGTCCTCCAAACACCCAGAATCCCCTAAAACGGCCCCAAATGGGCCCAAATCCACCCCCAAACCCCATAGGGCCCCATAGGATGCCTATAGGGTGGCTGTAGGGCCGTGCTGAGCTCCCAGTTCACTGGTGCCTGGAGGAATGATGGTCGACTGTAAGTCCTCCAAATACCCAGAATCCCCTAAAGTGGGCCCAAATGGGCCCAAATCCGCCCCCAAACCCCATAGGGCCCCATAGGATGCCTATAGGGTCGCTATAGGGCTGTGCTGAGCTCCCAGTGCTCCCAGTTCATCGCCACCTCAATGAATGATGGTCGACTGTAAGTCCTCCAAACACCCAGAATCCCCTAAAACGGCCCCAAATCCCCCCAAATCCGCCCCCAAACCCCATAGGGCCCCATAGGATGCCTATAGGGTGGCTATAGGGCCGTGCTGAGCTCCCAGTGCTCCCAGTTCATCGCCACCTCAATGAATGATGGTCGACTGTAAGTCCTCCAAACACCCACAATCCCCTAGGATGGCCCCAAATGGCCCCACATCCAACCCCAGTCCCCATAGGGCCCTATAGGATGCTTATAGGGTGGCTATAGGGCTGTGCTGAGCTCCCAGTTCACTGCTGGTTGGGATGAATGGTGGTCGACTGTAAGTCCTCCAAATACCCAGAATCCCCTAAAATGGCCCCAAATGGCCCCAAATCTGCCTCCAAACCCCATAGGGCCCTATAGGATGCCTATAGGGCCGCTATAGGGCCGTGCTGAGCTCCCAGTTAATTGGTGCCTGGAGGAATGATGGTCGACTGTAAGTCCTCCAAACACCCAGAATCCCCTAGAATGGCCCCAAATCCACCCCCAGACCCCATAGGGCCCTATAGGATGCCTATAGGGTGGCTATAGGGCCGTGCTGAGCTCCCAGTGCTCCCAGTTCACCATTGCTTCTAATGAACAGTGGTCGACTGTAAGTCCTCCAAATACCCAGAATCCCCTAGAAGGGCCCCAAATCCACCCCCAAACCCCATAGGGCCCCATAGGATGCCTATAGGGTGGCTATAGGGCTGTGCTGAGCTCCCAGTTCACTGGTGCCTGGAGGAATGATGGCTGACTGTAAGTCCTCCAAATACCCAGAATCCCCTAAAGTGGGCCCAAAAGGCCCCAAATCTGCCCCCAAACCCCATAGGATGAATGGTGGTCAACTGTAAGTCCTCCAAACACCCAGAATCCCCTAAAGTGGGCCCAAATGGGCCCAAATCCCCCCCCAGACGCCATAGGGCCCCATAGGATGCCTATAGGGTGGCTATAGGGCCGTGCTGAGCTCCCAGTTCACTGCTGGTTGGGATGAATGGTGGTTGACTGTAAGTCCTCCAAATACCCAGAATCCCCTAAAGTGGGCCCAAAAGGCCCCAAATCTGCCCCCAAACCCCATAGGATGAATGGTGGTCAACTGTAAGTCCTCCAAATACCCAGAATCCCCTAAAGTGGGCCCAAATGGGCCCAAATCCACCCAGAGACCCCATAGGGCCCCATAGGATGCCTATAGGGTGGCTATAGGGCCGTGCTGAGCTCCCAGTTCACTGCTGGTTGGGATGAATGGTGGTTGACTATAAGTCCTCCAAACACCCAGAATCCCCTAGTGGTCGACTGTAAGTCCTCCAAACACCCAGAATCCCCTAGAATGGCCCCACATCTGCCCCCAAACCCCATAGGGCCCTATAGGATGCCTATAGGGTGGCTATAGGGCCGTGCTGAGCTCCCAGTTAACTGGTGCCTGGATGAATGATGGTCGACTGTAAGTCCTCCAAACACCCAGAATCCCCTAGAATGACCCCAGTTTGCCCCCAAATCCGCCCCCAAACCCCATAGGGCCCCATAGGATGCCTATAGGGCCGCTATAGGGCCGTGCTGAGCTCCCAGTTAATTGGTGCCTGGAGGAATGATGGTCGACTGTAAGTCCTCCAAATACCCAGAATCCCCTAAAAAGGCCCCAAATCCGACCCAAACCCCATAGGGCCCCATAGGATGCCTATAGGGTGGCTATAGGGCCGTGCTGAGCTCCCAGTGCTCCCAGTTCACTGGTGCCTGGAGGAATGATGGTCGACTGTAAGTCCTCCAAACACCCAGAATCCCCTAGTGGTCGACTGTAAGTCCTCCAAACACCCAGAATCCCCTAGAATGGGCCCAAATCCGCCCCCAAACCCCATAGGGCCCCATAGGATGCCTATAGGGTGGCTATAGGGCTGTGCTGAGCTCCCAGTTCACCAGCACTTGGGATGAATGGGGGTTGACTGTAAGTCCTCCAAACACCCAGAATCCCCTAGAATGGCCCCAAATGGCCCCAAATCCACCCCCAAACCCCATAGGGCCCCATAGGATGCCTATAGGGTGGCTATAGGGCCGTGCTGAGCTCCCAGTTCACTGCTGGTTGGGATGAATGATGGTCGACTGTAAGTCCTCCAAACACCCAGAATCCCCTAAAATGGCCCCAAATGGCCCCAAATCTGCCCCCAAACCCCATAGGGCCCCATAGGATGCCTATAGGGTGGCTATAGGGCCGTGCTGAGCTCCCAGTGCTCCCAGTTCACCAGCGCCTGGAGGAATGATGGTTGACTGTAAGTCCTCCAAATACCCAGAATCCCCTAAAGTGGGCCCAAATGGCCCCAAATCTGCCCCCAAACCCCATAGGGCCCCATAGGATGCCTATAGGGTGGCTATAGGGCCGTGCTGAGCTCCCAGTTAACTGGTGCCTGGATGAATGATGGTCGACTGTAAGTCCTCCAAATACCCAGAATCCCCTAAAGTGGGCCCAAATGGCCCCAAATCCACCCCCAGACCCCATAGGGCCCTATAGGATGTCTATAGGGTGGCTATAGGGCCGTGCTGAGCTCCCAGTGCTCCCAGTTCGACAGCACTTGGGGTGAATGGTGGTCGACTGTAAGTCCTCCAAACACCCACAATCCCCTAGGATGGCCCCAAATGGCCCCAAATCCGCCCCCAAACCCCATAGGGCCCCATAGGATGCCTATAGGGTGGCGATAGGGCCGTGCTGAGCTCCCAGTTAACTGGTGCCTGGAGGAATGATGGCTGACTGTAAGTCCTCCAAACACCCAGAATCCCCTAAAAAGGCCCCCAAAAGGCCCCAAATCTGCCCCCAAACCCCATAGGGCCCCATAGGATGCCTATAGGGTGGCTATAGGGCTGTGCTGAGCTCCCAGTGCTCCCAGTTAACCGGCGCCTGGATGAATGATGGCTGCCTGTAAGTCCTCTAAACACCCAGAATCCCCTAGAATGGCCCCAAATCCACCCAGAGACCCCATAGGGCCCCATAGGATGCTTATAGGGTGGCTATAGGGCCGTGCTGAGCTCCCAGTTCACTGCTGGTTGGGATGAATGGTGGTCGACTGTAAGTCCTCCAAACCCCCAGAATCCCCTGGAATGGCCCCAAATGGCCCCACATCCAACCCCAAACCCCATAGGGCCCCATAGGATGCCTATAGGGTGGCTATAGGGCCGTGCTGAGCTCCCAGTGCTCCCAGTTAACCGGTGCCTGGATGAATGATGGCTGCCTGTAAGTCCTCCAAACACCCAGAATCCCCTAAGAAGGCCCCAAATCCACCCAGAGACCCCATAGGGCCCCATAGGATGCCTATAGGGCGGCTATAGGGCCGTGCTGAGCTCCCAGTTCACTGGTGCCTGGAGGAATGATGGTCGACTGTAAGTCCTCCAAATACCCAGAATCCCCTAGGATGGCCCCACAGTGCCCCACATCCAACCCCAAACCCCATAGGGCCCCATAGGATGCCTATAGGGCCGCTATAGGGCCGTGCTGAGCTCCCAGTGCTCCCAGTTAACTGGCGCCTGGATGAATGATGGTTGACTGTAAGTCCTCCAAACACCCACAATCCCCTAGGATGGTCCCAATTGGCCCCAAATCCACCCCCAAACCCCATAGGGCCCCATAGGATGCCTATAGGGTGGCTATAGGGCCGTGCTGAGCTCCCAGTTCACTGCTGGTTGGGATGAACAGTGGTTGACTGTAAGTCCTCCAAACACCCAGAATCCCCTGTAACGGCCTCAAATGGCCCCAAATCCGCCCCCAAACCCCATAGGGCCCCATAGGATGCCTATAGGGTGGCTATAGGGCTGTGCTGAGCTCCCAATGCTCCCAGTTAACCGGTGCCTGGAGGAATGATGGTTGACTGTAAGTCCTCCAAATACCCACAATCCCCTAGGATGGCCCCAAATCCAACCCCAAACCCCATAGGGCCCCATAGGATGCCTATAGGGTGGCTATAGGGCCGTGCTGAGCTCCCAGTGCTCCCAGTTAACCGGTGCCTGGATGAATGATGGTCGACTGTAAGTCCTCCAAATACCCACAATCCCCTAGAAGGGCCCCAAATGGCCCCAAATCCACCCCCAAACCCCATAGGACCCCATAGGATGCCTATAGGGTGGCTATAGGGCTGTGCTGAGCTCCCAGTTAACCGGCGCCTGGATGAATGATGGTTGACTGTAAGTCCTCCAAACACCCACAATCCCCTAAAACGGCCCCAAATGGCCCCAAATCCGCCCACAAACCCCATAGGACCCCATAGGATGTCTATAGGGTGGCTATAGGGCCGTGCTGAGCTCCCAGTTCACTGCTGGTTGGGATGAATGGTGGTCGACTGTAAGTCCTCCAAATACCCACAATCCCCTAAAACAGCCCCAAATGGGCCCAAATCCGCCCCCAAACCCCATAGGGCCCTATAGGATCTTTATAGGGTGGCTATAGGGCCGTGCTGAGCTCCCAGTGCTCCCAGTTAACCGGCGCCTGGAGGAATGATGGTTGACTGTAAGTCCTCCAAATACCCAGAATCCCCTAAAAAGGCCCCAAATGGGCCCAAATCCGCCCCCAAACCCCATAGGGCCCCATAGGATGGCTATAGGGCCGCTATAGGGCTGTGCTGAGCTCCCAGTTAACCGGTGCCTGGATGAATGATGGCTGCCTGTAAGTCCTCCAAATACCCAGAATCCCCTAATGTGGGCCCAAAAGGCCCCAAATGTGCCCCCAAACCCCATAGGATGAATGGTGGTCAACTGTAAGTCCTCCAAATACCCAGAATCCCCTAAAGTGGGCCCAAATGGGCCCAAATCCACCCAGAGACCCCATAGGGCCCCATAGGATGCCTATAGGGTGGCTATAGGGCCGTGCTGAGCTCCCAGTTCACTGCTGGTTGGGATGAATGGTGGTTGACTATAAGTCCTCCAAACACCCAGAATCCCCTAGTGGTCGACTGTAAGTCCTCCAAACACCCAGAATCCCCTGGAATGACCCCAATTTGCCCCCAAATCCGCCCCCAAACCCCATAGGGCCCCATAGGATGCCTATAGGGCGGCTATAGGGCTGTGCTGAGCTCCCAGTTCACTGGTGCCTGGAGGAATGATGGTCGACTGTAAGTCCTCCAAACACCCAGAATCCCCTGTGCTCCCAGTTAACCGGCGCCTGGACGAATGGGTGGACCGGAACCGACTGGCGCTGAGCAAAACGCTGAAGGACGCGGTGCAAAAAAACTCGGAGCAATTTTTGGGGGAAATCCCAGAACAACCGGAGAGGAAAATCACCAGGAATCAGAAACGGAAACACGATGAGATCAACCATGTGCAGAAGGTGGGGGAGATGGGGGGGGATGGGGGGAGATGGGGGGGATGGGGGGGGATGGGGGGGGAATGGGGGGATGGGGGGAATGGGGGGGACTGGGAGGGAACTGGGGGGCAACTGGGAGGGACTGGGAAGGAATGGGGGCAACTGGGAGGGAACTGGGGGGGACTGGGAGGGACTGGGAGGGACTGGGAGCGAGATGGAGGCAACTGGGAGAGAATGGGAGGGACTGGGGGCAACTGGGAGGCAACTGGGAGAGACTGGGGGGGACTGGGAGGGAACTGGGAGGGAATGGGAGGGAACTGGGGGGGACTGGGGGGGAATGGGGGGCAACTGGGAGGGAGATGGGGGCAACTGGGATGGACTGGGGGCAACTGGGAAGGACTGGGAGGGAACTGGGAGGGACTGGGAGGGACTGGGAAGGAATGGGGGCAACTGGGAGAGACTGGGGGGGACTGGGGGCAACTGGGAGGGAGATGGGGGCAACTGGGAAGGACTGGGGGCTACTGGGAGGGAACTGGGGGCAACTGGGGGGGACTGGGAGGGACTGGGAGGGACTGGGGGCAACTGGGAGGGACTGGGAAGGAATGGGAGGGCAACTGGGTGAGACTGAGGGCAACTGGGAGGGACTGGGAGGCAACTGGGAGGCATGGGGAGAGACTGGGAGGGAACTGGGGGGGGACTGGGAGGGAATGGGGGGGAACTGGGGGGGAATGGGGGGGAGATGGGGGGGATGGGGGGGAATGGGGGGGAATTCGGGGGGAATGGGGGGGGGATGGGGGGAATGGGGGGGACTGGGAGGGACTGGGAGGGACTGGGAGGCAACTGGGAGAGGCTGGGAGGCATCTGGGAAGGACTGGGGGCAACTGGGAGGCAACTGGGGGGGACTGGGAGGCAACTGGGAGAGACTGGGGATGACTGGGAGGGAGATGGGGGCAACTGGGAAGGACTGGGGGCAACTGGGAGAGACTGGGAGGGACTGGGGGGCAACTGGGAGGGACTGGGAAGGAATGGGGGCAACTGGGAGGGACTGGGAGGGAACTGGGAGGGGAATGGGGGGGGACTGGGGGGGAATGGGGGGGAATGGGGGGAAATGGGGGGGATGGGGGGAGATGGGGGGGGATGGGGGGGATGGGGGGAATGGGGGGGAATGGGGGGGGAATGGGGGGGGAATGGGAGGGACTGGGGGCAACTGGGAGAGACTGGGAGGGACTGGGATGGACTGGGGGGGAACTGGGAGGGAACTGGGAGGGAATGGGGGGGAATGGGGGGAATGGGGGGGCAACTCTGGGCAACTGGGAGCCAACTGGGACAGACTGGGGGCAACTGGGAGGGACTGGGAGGGACTGAGAAGGACTGGGGGCAACTGGGAGATACTGGGGGGCAACTGGAAGGGATGGGAGGCAACTGGGAAGGACTGGGAGGCAACTGGGAGAGACTGGGAGGGACTGGGAGGGAATGGGGGGGACTGGGAGGCAAGTGGGAGAGACTTGGGGGGCAACTGGGATGGACTGGGAGGGCAACTGGGAGAGAATGGGAGGCAACTGGGAGGCAATTGGGAGAGACTGGCGATGACTGGGAGGGACTGGGAGAGACTGGGAGAGACTGGGAGGGACTGGGGGGCAACTGGGAGAGACTGGGGGCAACTGGGAGGGACTGGGAGGGAATGGGGGGGAATTGGGGGGGACTGGGGGGGAATGGGGGGGATTGGGGGGGATTGGGGGGAATGGGAGGGAATGGGAGGGAATGGGAGGCAACTGGGAGGGACTGGGAGGGACTGGAGATGACTGGGAGGGAACTGGGGGGGAATGGGGGGGAATGGGAGGGAATGGGGGGGAACTGGGGGGGACTGGGGGGGAATGGGGGGGAATGGGGGGGATTGGGGGGGAATGGGGGGGGATGGGGGGAATGGGGGGGACTGGGAGGGACTGGGAGGGACTGGGAGGCAACTGGGAAGGACTGGGGGGCAACTGAGATGGACTGGGAGGGACTGGGGGGCAACTGGGAGAGACTGGGGGGCAACTGGGAGGGAGATGGGGGCAACTGGGAGGGACTGGAGGCAACTGGGAGGCAACTGGGAGGGAGATGGGGGCAACTGGGAAGGACTAGGGGGCAACTGGGAGAGACTGGGATGGACTGGGAGGCAACTGGGAAGGACTGGGGATGACTGGGAGGGAGATGGGGGCAACTGGGAAGGACTGGGGGGCAACTGGGAGGGACTGGGAGGCATCTTAGAGGGACTGGGAGGGACTGGGACAGACTGGGGGGCAACTGGGAGGGACTGGGAACCACTGGTGTTTACTGGGACCCACTGGTGTTTACTGGGACCCACTGGTCTTACTGGGCCCGACTGGTGTTTACTGGGACCCACTGGTGTTACTGGGACCCACTGGTGTTTACTGGGACCCACTGGTGTTACTGGGACCCACTGGTGTTTAATGGGACCCACTGGTCTTTACTGGGACCCACTGGTCTTTACTGGGACCCACTGGTGTTACTGGGACCCACTGGTCTTTACTGGGCCCCACTGGTGTTACTGGGACCCACTGGTTTTTACTGGGACCCACTGGTGTTACTGGGACCCACTGGTGTTTAATGGGACCCACTGGTCTTTACTGGCACCCACTGGTTTATACTGGGCCCCACTGGTCTTTACTGGGCCCCACTGGTGTTACTGGGACCCACTGGTCTTTACTGGGCCCCACTGGTGTTACTGGGACCCACTGGTTTTTACTGGGACCCACTGGTTTTTCCTGGGCCCCACAGACGTACGCAGAGATGGACCCAACCACAGCAGCGCTGGAGAAGGAGCACGAAGCCGTGAGTTGGGAGCCCAAAACCGCCTGCTTTCAGCCCAAATCTCTTCACACCAACAACAACAGCCCCCAAACAGCAACACAACAACACAGCAATGACACAACAACACAACAGGGGGACATGGTGACAGCAACACAACATGGGGACAACAGCACCGCAATGACACAACAACACAACAGGGGGACAACAGCACAACAATGACACAACAACACAACATTAGGACAACGGCACTGCAGTGACACAACAACACAACAATGACACAACAACACAACAGGGTGACATGGTGACAGCAACACAACACAGCATGGGGACAGCAGCACCACAATGACACAACAACACAACAGGGGGACAACAACACTGCAGTGACACAACAACACAACAGGGTGACATGGTGACAACAGCACAACATGGGGACAGCAGAACAACATGGGGACAACAGCACCACAATGACACAACAACACAACATGGGGACAACAGCACAACAACACAGCAATGACACAACAACACAATATGGTGACAGCAGCACCGCAGTGACACAACAACACAACAGGGTGACAACAACACAACAGGGGGACAACAACACTGCAATGACACAACAACACAACAGGGGGACGTGGTGACAGCAACACAACATGGGGACAACAGAACAACATGGGGACAACAAGACAACAGGGGGACAAGAACACAACGACACAACAACACAGCAATGACACAACAACACAACAGGGTGACATGGTGACAGCAACACAACATGGGGACAACAGCACCACAGTGACACAACAACACAACATGGTGACAACAACACAACATGGGGACAACAGAACAACAGGGTGACAACAACACCACAGGGGGACAACAACACAACGACACAACAATGACACAACAACACAACAGGGTGACATGGTCACAACAACACAACACAACAGGGGGACAACAACACAACGACACAACAATGACACAACAACACAATGACACAACATGGGGACAACAGCACCGCAGTGACACAACAACACAACATGGGGACAACACCACAGTGACACAACAACACCACAGGGTGACAACAACACAACCCAACATGGTGACAACAACACAACAATGACACAACAACACAACAGGGGGACATGGTGACAGCAACACAACATGGGGACAACAGCACCACAATGACACAACAACACAACAACACAATGACACAACGACACAACATGGTGACAGCAGTACACAACAGGGTGACAACAGCACAGCATGGGGACAACAACACAACAGGGTGACAACAACACAACAGGGGGACAACAGCACTGCAGTGACACAAGAACACAACAGGGGGACATGGTGACAACAGCACAACATGGGGACAGCAGAACAACAGGGGGACAACAGCACAACAACACAACAATGACACAACAACACAACAGGGTGACATGGTGACAACAGCACAACATGGGGACAACAGCACAACAACACAAGAATGACACAACAACACAACAGGGTGACAACAACACAACGACACCACAATGACACAGCAACACAACATGGGGACAACAACACTGCAGTGACACAACAACACAACACAACAGGGGGACAACAGCACAACGACACAACAATGACACAACAACACAACATGGTGACAGCAACACAACGACACAACAACACAACATGGGGACAACAGCACAACAACACAACAACACAACAATGACACAACAACACAACAATGACACAACAGCACAACAACACAACAACACAGCAATGACACAACAACACTGCAGTGACACAACAACACAGCAATGACACAACAACACTGCAGTGACACAACAACACAGCAATGACACAACAACACTGCAGTGACACAACAACACAGCAATGACACAACAACACTGCAGTGACACAACAACACAGCAATGACACAACAACACTGCAGTGACACAACAACACAACAATGACACAACAACACTGCAGTGACACAACAACACAGCAATGACACAACAACACTGCAGTGACACAACAACACAACAATGACACAACAACACTGCAGTGACACAACAACACAGCAATGACACAACAACACTGCAGTGACACAACAACACAGCAATGACACAACAACACTGCAGTGACACAACAACACAGCAATGACACAACAACACTGCAGTGACACAACAACACAGCAATGACACAACAACACTGCAGTGACACAACAACACAACAATGACACAACAACACTGCAGTGACACAACAACACAACAGTGACACAACAACACAGCAATGACACAACAACACAACAGTGACACAACAACACAACAGGGTGACATGGTGACAGCAACACAACATGGGGACAGCAGAACAACAGGGGGACAACAGCACCACAATGACACAACAACACAACGACACAACAGGGGGACAACAACACTGCAGTGACACAACAACACAACAGGGTGACATGGTGACAACAGCACAACATGGGGACAGCAGCACCACAATGACACAACAACACAACAGGGTGACAACAACACAACAACACAACAATGACACAACAACACAACAGGGTGACATGGTCACAACAACACAACACAACAGGGGGACAACAGCACAACGACACAACAGCACAGAAATGACACAACAACACAACATGGGGACAACAGAACAACATGGGGATAACAGCAGTGCAATGACACAACAACACAACAGGGGGACAGCAGCACAACATGGGGTGACAACAACACAACAGGAGGACAACAGCACTGCAATGACACAACGACACAACAATGACACAACAACACAACAGGGTGACAGCAGCACAACGTGGGGACAACACCACTGCAGTGACACAACAACACAACATGGTGACAACAACACAACATGGTGACAACAACACAACATGGTGACAACAACACAACATGGTGACAACAACACAACACAACATGGTGACAACAACACAACATGGTGACAACAACACAACACAACATGGTGACAACAACACAACACAACATGGTGACAACAACACAACACAACATGGTGACAACAACACAACATGGTGACAACAACACAACACAACATGGCGACAACAACACAACACAACATGGTGACAACAACACAACATGGTGACAACAACACAACATGGTGACAACAACACAACATGGTGACAACAACACAACGTGGTGACAACAACACAACACAACATGGTGACAACAACACAACAACAACACAACAACACAACAACACAACATGGGGGGGGTGGAGGGGTGTTGAAGCCCCCCCCCAAATCCCCCTTTTTTCACCCCATTTTTCAGATCACCAAAGTGAAATACGTGGACAAAATCCACATTGGGCACTTTGAGATCGACGCCTGGTATTTCTCCCCTTTCCCCGAGGATTATGGGAAGCAGCCCAAGCTGTGGATCTGCGAGTATTGCCTCAAGTACATGAAGTACGAGCGCACCTACCGCCTGCACCTGGTGCGTGACACGCGTGTGAGCGCATGGGGACACGCTTAGGGCACGCGTGGGACACGGGATGGGGGAGCCGGGTTTGGTTCTGTGGGTGTTGTCCCAAAAATTGGAGCCCAGCTGCTTTCGTGGGGTGGGTGACACGCTTAGGAACACGTGTGACACGCTTGGGGACATGTATGACATGCCATGACACGCGTGTGACACAGGGCACACATGGGGATGTGGGAGCCAGGTTTGGTTCTGTGGGTTCTGCCCTGAAAATTGGAGCCCAGCTGCTTTCGTGGGGTGGGTGACATGCTTAGGAACACGTGTGACATGGCATGACATGCATGTGACACGCTTAGGGGGTGCATGGGATACGTGGGACACGTGGGGATGGGGGAGCCAGGTTTGGTTCTGCAGGTGTTGCCCCTAAATTTGGGGCCCAGCTGCTTTCGTGGGGTGGGTGACACGCTAAGGAACATGTATGACATGCCATGACATGCCATGACACGCGTGTGACATGCTTAGGGGGTACAAGGGACGCTTGGGGATGTGGGGAAGTGGGAGCCAGGTTTGGTTCTGTGGGTGTTGCCCCTAAAATTGGAGCCCAGCTGCTTTCGTGGGGTGGGTGACACGCTTAGGAACACGTGTGACATGGCATGACATGCATGTGACACGCTTAGGGGGCGCATGGGATACGTGGGGATGTGGGGATGCGGGAGCCATGTTTGGTTCTGCGGGTGTTGCCCTGAAAATTGGGGCCCAGCTGCTTTCGTGGGGTGGGTGACACGCTTAGGAACATGTGTGACACGCTTGGGAACATGTATGACATGCTTGGGAACACGTGTGTCATGGCATGACATGTGTGTGACATGCTTAGAGCACATGTGAGGATGTGGGGATGGGGGAGCCGGCTTTGGTTCTGTGGGTGTTGCCCCCAAAATTGGGGCCCAGCTGCTTTTGTCTGGTGGGTGACACGCTTAGGAACATGTATGACATGCCATGACACGCCATGACACGCGTGTGACATGCTTAGGGGGTACGAGGGATGCTTGGGGATGTGGGGATGTGGGAGCCAGGTTTGGTTCTGCGGGTGTTGCCCCCAAAATTGGGGCCCAGCTGCATTTGTGGGGTGGGTGACATGCTTAGGAACATGTGTGACACGCTTAGGAACATGTATGACATGCCATGACACACGTGTGACATGCTTAGGGGGTACAAGGGACGCTTGGGGATGTGGGGAAGTGGGAGCCAGGTTTGGTTCTGCGGGTGTTGCCCCTAAAATTGGGGCCCAGCTGCTTCTGTGCAGTGGGTGACACACGTGTGACATGTTTGCAGACACATGTGACACGCTTAGAGACGTGTGACACGCTAAGGGCACGCTTAGGGGACACATATGACATGGGGGGACGTGGACACGTGGGACCCACATTTGGTTCTGCGGGTGTTGCCCCCAAAACTGGAGCCCAGCTGCGTCCATGTGGTGGTTGACACGCGTGTGACACGCTTGAGGACACGCGTGACGTGCGTGTGACGCGTTGGTGACACGCGTGTGGTTGTCCCCAGGGTCAGTGCCAATGGAGGCAGCCGCCGGGACGCGAGATCTACCGCAAGAGCAACATCTCTGTGTACGAGGTGGACGGCAAAGACCACAAGGTGGGGACAGGGGGGGAAAGGGGGGGGACATGGAGGACCAGGGGGATCATAGAGATGAGGACCAGGGGGATCATAGAGATGGGAACATGGCGTTGTCATGCATGGACACGTGGTGACATGGAGGTGACACAGGACATCAGGTCCTCCACCACAACCTCCTCTCATTGGCCAACGTCAACCAGGGGGATCATAGAGATGGGAACATGGCGTTGTCATGCGTGGACACGTGGTGACATAGAGGTGACATGGAGGTGACAAATGAGGGCACAGAGGTGACACAGGACATCAGGTCCTCCACCACAACCTCCTCCCATTGGCCAACGTCAACCAGGGGGATCATAGAGATGGGAACATGGAGTTGTCATGCATGGACACATGGTGACATGGAGGTGACAAATGATGGCACAGAGGTGACACAGAGGTGACACAGGACATCAGGTCCTCCACCACAACCTCCTCTCATTGGCCAACGTCAACCAGAGGGATCATAGAGATGGGAACATGGCGTTGTCATGCATGGACACGTGGTGACATGGAGGTGACACAGAGGTGACACAGAGGTGACACAGAGGTGACACAGGACCTCAGGTCCTCCATCACAACCTCCTCTCATTGGCCAACGTCAACCAGGGGGATCATAGAGATGGGAACATGGCGTTGTCATGCAGGGACACGTGGTGACATGGAGGTGACATGTGATGGCACAGGGGTGACACGTGATGACACGGAGGTGACAGATGAGGGCAGAGGGGTGACACAGAGGTGACACAGAGGTGACACAGAGGTGACACAGAGGTGACACAGGGCGTCAGGTCCTCCACCACAACCTCCTCTCATTGGCCAACGTCAACCAGAGGGATCATAGAGATGGGGATGTGGGGTTGTCGTGCATGGACACGTGGTGACATGGAGGTGACAAATGGGGGCACAGAGGTGACACAGAGGTGACAAATGGGGGCACAGAGGTGACACAGAGGTGACACAGGGCGTCAGGTCCTCCACCACAACCTCCTCTCATTGGCCAACGTCAACCAGGGGGATCATAGAGATGGGAACATGGCGTTGTCATGCATGGACACGTGGTGACATGGAGGTGACACAGGGGTGACCCATGGTGACATGGAGGTGACAAATGATGGCACAGAGGTGACACAGAGGTGACACAGAGGTGACACATGGTGACACAGGACGTCAGGTCCTCCACCACAACCTCCTCTCATTGGCCAGCGTCAACCAGGGGGATCATAGAGATGTGGGAACATGGCGTTGTCATGCATGGACACGTGGTGACATGGAGGTGACATGGAGGTGACATAGAGGTGACAAATGGGGGCACAGAGGTGACACAGAGGTGACACGGGGCGTCAGGTCCTCCACCACAACCTCCTCCCATTGGCCAACGTCAACCAGGGGGATCATAGAGATGGGAACATGGCGTTGTCATGCATGGACACGTGGTGACATGGAGGTGACATGGAGGTGACACAGGGGTGACAAATGATGGCACAGGGGTGACACAGAGGTGACACAGGACATCAGGTCCTCCACCACAACCTCCTCCCATTGGCCAACGTCAACCAGGGGGATCATAGAGATGGGAACACGGCGTTGTCATGCATGGACACGTGGTGACATGGAGGTGACATGGAGGTGACAGATGAGGGCACAGGGGTGACACAGAGGTGACACAGAGGTGACACGGGACGTCAGGTCCTCCACCACAACCTCCTCTCATTGGCCATCGTCAACCAGCGGGATCATAGAGATGGGAACATGGTGTTGTCATGCATGGACACGTGGTGACATGGAGGTGACATGTGATGGCACAGAGGTGACACAGAGGTGACATGGAGGTGACACAGAGGTGACACAGAGGTGACACAGGACGTCAGGTCCTCCACCACAACCTCCTCCCATTGGCCAAAGTCAACCAGGGGGATCATAGAGATGGGAACATGGTGTTGTCATGCATGGACACGTGGTGACATGGAGGTGACATGGATGTGACACATGGTGACATGGAGGTGACACAGAGGTGACACAGAGGTGACACAGGACGTCAGGTCCTCCTCCACAACCTCCTCTCATTGGCCAACGTCAACCAGGGGGATCATAGAGATGTGAACACGGCGTTGTCATGCATGGACACGTGGTGACATGGAGGTGACATGGATGTGACACAGAGGTGACACAGAGGTGACATGGAGGTGACACATGGTGACACAGGACATCAGGTCCTCCACCACAACCTCCTCTCATTGGCCAATGTCAACCAGAGGGGTCATAGAGATGGGAACATGGCGTTGTCATGCATGGACACGTGGTGACATGGAGGTGACATGGAGGTGACATACAGGTGACACAGAGGTGACACAGAGGTGACACAGGACGTCAGGTCCTCCACCACAACCTCCTCCCATTGGCCAACGTCAACAAGGGGGATCATAGAGATGGGAACATGGCGTTGTCATGCATGGACACGTGGTGACATGGAGGTGACACGAAGGTGACCCATGGTGACATGGAGGTGACAAATGATGGCACAGAGGTGACACAGAGGTGACACAGAGGTGACACAGAGGTGACACAGGACGTCAGGTCCTCCACCACAACCTCCTCCCATTGGCCAACGTCAACCAGGGGGATCATAGAGATGGGAACATGGTGTTGTCATGCATGGACACGTGGTGACATGGAGGTGACACAGGGGTGACAGATGGGGGCACAGAGGTGACACAGAGGTGACACAGAGGTGACACAGAGGTGACACAGGACATCAGGTCCTCCACCACAATCTCCTCTCATTGGCCAACGTCAACCACGGGGTTCATAGAGATGGGAACACGGCGTTGTCATGCATGGACACGTGGTGACATGGAGGTGACACAGGGGTGACCCATGGTGACATGGAGGTGACAAATGATGGCACAGAGGTGACACAGAGGTGACACAGGACGTCAGGTCCTCCACCACAACCTCCTCCCATTGGCCAACGTCAACCAGGGGGATCATAGAGATGGGAACATGGCGTTGTCATGCAGGGACACGTGGTGACATGGAGGTGACACAGGGGTGACCCATGGTGACATGGAGGTGACAAATGATGGCACAGAGGTGACACAGAGGTGACACAGGACGTCAGGTCCTCCACCACAACCTCCTCTCATTGGCCAACGTCAACCAGAGGGATCATAGAGATGGGAACACGGCGTTGTCATGCATGGACATGTGGTGACATGGAGGTGACACAGGGGTGACACAGAGGTGACACAGAGGTGACACAGGACATCAGGTCCTCCACCACAACCTCCTCTCATTGGCCAACGTCAACCAGGGGGGTCATAGAGATGTGGGATGGCGTTGCCATACATGGACACATGGTGACATGGAGGTGACACATGGTGACACAGAGGTGACACAGGGGTGACACAGAGGTGACAAATGAGGGCACAGAGGTGACAAAGGTGACACAGAGGTGACACAGAGGTGACACATGGTGACACAGGACGTCAGGTCCTCCACCACAACCTCCTCTCATTGGCCAACGTCAACCAGGGGGATCATAGAGATGGGGACATGGTGTTGGCAAGCATGGACTCGTGGTGACATGGAGGTGACATGGAGGTGACAGATGAGGGCACAGAGGTGACACAGAGGTGACACAGGACGTCAGGTCCTCCACCACAACCTCCTCTCATTGGCCAACGTCAACCAGGGGGATCATAGAGATGGGAACATGGCGTTGTCATGCAGGGACACGTGGTGACATGGAGGTGACATGGAGGTGACACAGAGGTGACACAGAGGTGACACAGAGGTGACACAGGACCTCAGGTCCTCCATCACAACCTCCTCTCATTGGCCAACGTCAACCAGGGGGATCATAGAGATGTGGGATGGCATTGCCATACACCGACCCATGGCAACATGGCGGCGGTGTCCCATCTGCCCCCTCTCCCCACCCAGATCTACTGCCAGAACCTGTGCCTGCTGGCCAAGCTGTTCCTGGACCACAAGACGCTGTACTTCGACGTGGAGCCCTTCGTCTTCTACCTGCTGACCGAGGTGGACCGCCAGGGGGCGCACATTGTGGGCTACTTCTCCAAGGTGAGGCCTGGGGGGGATGGGGGGCGGAAATGGGGGGGAGGAGGGGGGATGGTGGTGTGTTGTTGTGGTGTTGTCACAGTGTGGGGTTGGGTTGTGTTGTTGTCACCATGTTGTGTTGTTGTCACCATGTTGTGTTGTTGTCACCATGTTGTGTTGTTGTCACCATGTTGTGTTGTGTTGTTGTCACCATGTTGTGTTGTTGTCACCAGGTTGTGTTGTGTTGTTGTCACCATGTTGTGTTGTGTTGTTGTCACCATGTTGTGTTGTGTTGTTGTCACCATGTTGTGTTGTTGTCACCATGTTGTGTTGTTGTCACCATGTTGTGTTGTTGTCGCCATGTTGTGTTGTTGTCACCATGTTGTGTTGTGTTGTTGTCACCATGTTGTGTTGTTGTCACCATGTTGTGTTGTGTTGTTGTCCCCATGTTGTGTTGTTGTCACCATGTTGTGTTGTGTTGTTGTCACCATGTTGTGTTGTTGTCACCATGTTGTGTTGTGTTGTTGTCCCCATGTTGTGTTGTGTTGTTGTCACCATGTTGTGTTGTTGTCACCATGTTGTGTTGTTGTCACCATGTTGTGTTGTGTTGTTGTCACCATGTTGTGTTGTTGTCACCAGGTTGTGTTGTGTTGTTGTCGCCATGTTGTGTTGTTGTCACCATGTTGTGTTGTTGTCACCATGTTGTGTTGTGTTGTTGTCACCATGTTGTGTTGTTGTCACCATGTTGTGTTGTGTTGTTGTCACCATGTTGTGTTGTGTTGTTGTCACCATGTTGTGTTGTTGTCACCATGTTGTGTTGTGTTGTTGTCACCATGTTGTGTTGTTGTCACCATGTTGTGTTGTGTTGTTGTCACCATGTTGTGTTGTTGTCACCATGTTGTGTTGTTGTCACCATGTTGTGTTGTTGTCACCATGTTGTGTTGTGTTGTTGTCACCATGTTGTGTTGTGTTGTTGTCACCATGTTGTGTTGTTGTCACCATGTTGTGTTGTGTTGTTGTCACCATGTTGTGTTGTTGTCACCCTGTTGTGTTGTGTTGTTGTCACCATGTTGTGTTGTTGTCACCATGTTGTGTTGTTGTCACCATGTTGTGTTGTGTTGTTGTCACCATGTTGTGTTGTTGTCACCATGTTGTGTTGTTGTCACCCTGTTGTGTTGTTGTCACCATGTTGTGTTGTGTTGTTGTCACCATGTTGTGTTGTGTTGTTGTCACCCTGTTGTGTTGTTGTCACCATGTTGTGTTGTTGTCACCATGTTGTGTTGTGTTGTTGTCACCCTGTTGTGTTGTTGTCACCATGTTGTGTTGTTGTCACCATGTTGTGTTGTGTTGTTGTCACCACGTTGTGTTGTGTTGTTGTCACCATGTTGTGTTGTGTTGTTGTCACCATGTTGTGTTGTTGTCACCATGTTGTGTTGTGTTGTTGTCACCATGTTGTGTTGTGTTGTTGTCACCATGTTGTGTTGTGTTGTTGTCGCCATGTTGTGTTGTTGTCACCATGTTGTGTTGTGTTGTTGTCACCATGTTGTGTTGTTGTCACCATGTTGTGTTGTGTTGTTGTCACCATGTTGTGTTGTTGTCACCATGTTGTGTTGTGTTGTTGTCACCATGTTGTGTTGTGTTGTTGTCACCATGTTGTGTTGTTGCCCCCATGTTGTGTTGTGTTGTTGTCACCATGTTGTGTTGTTGTCACCATGTTGTGTTGTTGTCACCAGGTTGTGTTGTGTTGTTGTCACCATGTTGTGTTGTGTTGTTGTCGCCATGTTGTGTTGTGTTGTTGTCACCATGTTGTGTTGTTGTCACCATGTTGTGTTGTGTTGTTGTCACCATGTTGTGTTGTGTTGTTGTCACCATGTTGTGTTGTTGTCACCATGTTGGGTTGTGTTGTTGTCACCATGTTGTGTTGTTGTCACCAGGTTGTGTTGTTGTCACCATGTTGTGTTGTTGTCACCATGTTGTGTTGTTGTCACCATGTTGTGTTGTGTTGTTGTCACCATGTTGTGTTGTTGTCGCCATGTTGTGTTGTGTTGTTGTCACCCTGTTGTGTTGTGTTGTTGTCACCATGTTGTGTTGTGTTGTTGTCACCATGTTGTGTTGTGTTGTTGTCACCATGTTGTGTTGTTGTCACCATGTTGTGTTGTTGTCACCATGTTGTGTTGTGTTGTTGTCACCCTGTTGTGTTGTTGTCACCATGTTGTGTTGTTGTCACCATGTTGTGTTGTGTTGTTGTCACCATGTTGTGTTGTTGTCACCACGTTGTGTTGTTGTCACCATGTTGTGTTGTTGTCACCATGTTGTGTTGTTGTCACCATGTAGTGTTGTGTTGTTGTCACCATGTTGTGTTGTGTTGTTGTCACCATGTTGTGTTGTTGTCACCATGTTGTGTTGTGTTGTTGTCCCCATGTTGTGTTGTTGTCACCATGTTGTGTTGTTGTCCCCATGTTGTGTTGTTGTCCCCATGTTGTGTTGTGTTGTTGTCCCCATGTTGTGTTGTTGTCACCATGTTGTGTTGTGTTGTTGTCACCATGTTGTGTTGTTGTCACCATGTTGTGTTGTGTTGTTGTCACCATGTTGTGTTGTTGTCACCATGTTGTGTTGTGTTGTTGTCACCATGTTGTGTTGTGTTGTTGTCACCATGTTGTGTTGTTGTCACCATGTTGTGTTGTGTTGTTGTCACCATGTTGTGTTGTGTTGTTGTCACCATGTTGTGTTGTTGTCACCATGTTGTGTTGTTGTCACCATGTTGTGTTGTGTTGTTGTCACCATGTTGTGTTGTGTTGTTGTCGCCATGTTGTGTTGTTGTCACCATGTTGTGTTGTGTTGTTGTCACCCTGTTGTGTTGTGTTGTTGTCACCATGTTGTGTTGTGTTGTTGTCACCATGTTGTGTTGTGTTGTTGTCACCATGTTGTGTTGTTGTCCCCATGTTGTGTTGTTGTCACCATGTTGTGTTGTGTTGTTGTCACCATGTTGTGTTGTTGTCCCCATGTTGTGTTGTTGTCACCATGTTGTGTTGTGTTGTTGTCACCATGTTGTGTTGTTGTCACCATGTTGTGTTGTTGTCACCATGTTGTGTTGTGTTGTTGTCACCATGTTGTGTTGTTGTCACCATGTTGTGTTGTTGTCACCATGTTGTGTTGTGTTGTTGTCACCATGTTGTGTTGTTGTCCCCATGTTGTGTTGTTGTCACCATGTTGTGTTGTGTTGTTGTCACCATGTTGTGTTGTTGTCACCATGTTGTGTTGTTGTCACCATGTTGTGTTGTGTTGTTGTCACCATGTTGTGTTGTTGTCACCATGTTGTGTTGTGTTGTTGTCACCATGTTGTGTTGTTGTCACCATGTTGTGTTGTTGTCACCATGTTGTGTTGTTGTCACCATGTTGTGTTGTGTTGTTGTCACCCTGTTGTGTTGTGTTGTTGTCACCATGTTGTGTTGTTGTCACCATGTTGTGTTGTTGTCACCATGTTGTGTTGTGTTGTTGTCACCATGTTGTGTTGTGTTGTTGTCACCATGTTGTGTTGTTGTCGCCATGTTGTGTTGTTGTCACCATGTTGTGTTGTGTTGTTGTCACCATGTTGTGTTGTGTTGTTGTCACCATGTTGTGTTGTTGTCACCATGTTGTGTTGTGTTGTTGTCACCCTGTTGTGTTGTGTTGTTGTCACCATGTTGTGTTGTTGTCACCATGTTGTGTTGTTGTCACCATGTTGTGTTGTTGTCACCATGTTGGGTTGTGTTGTTGTCACCATGTTGTGTTGTTGTCACCATGTTGTGTTGTGTTGTTGTCACCCTGTTGTGTTGTGTTGTTGTCACCATGTTGTGTTGTGTTGTTGTCACCATGTTGTGTTGTGTTGTTGTCACCCTGTTGTGTTGTGTTGTTGTCACCATGTTGTGTTGTGTTGTTGTCACCATGTTGTGTTGTGTTGTTGTCGCCATGTTGTGTTGTGTTGTTGTCACCATGTTGTGTTGTTGTCACCATGTTGTGTTGTTGTCACCATGTTGTGTTGTGTTGTTGTCACCCTGTTGTGTTGTTGTCACCATGTTGTGTTGTTGTCACCATGTTGTGTTGTTGTCACCATGTTGTGTTGTGTTGTTGTCACCATGTTGTGTTGTTGTCACCATGTTGTGTTGTGTTGTTGTCACCATGTTGTGTTGTTGTCACCATGTTGTGTTGTTGTCACCATGTTGTGTTGTTGTCACCATGTTGTGTTGTTGTCGCCATGTTGTGTTGTGTTGTTGTCACCCTGTTGTGTTGTGTTGTTGTCACCATGTTGTGTTGTGTTGTTGTCACCATGTTGTGTTGTTGTCACCACGTTGTGTTGTTGTCACCATGTTGTGTTGTGTTGTTGTCACCATGTTGTGTTGTTGTCGCCATGTTGTGTTGTGTTGTTGTCACCCTGTTGTGTTGTGTTGTTGTCACCATGTTGTGTTGTGTTGTTGTCACCATGTTGTGTTGTGTTGTTGTCACCATGTTGTGTTGTTGTCACCATGTTGTGTTGTTGTCACCATGTTGTGTTGTTGTCACCATGTTGTGTTGTGTTGTTGTCACCATGTTGTGTTGTGTTGTTGTCACCATGTTGTGTTGTTGTCACCATGTTGTGTTGTTGTCACCATGTTGTGTTGTGTTGTTGTCACCATGTTGTGTTGTGTTGTTGTCACCTTGTTGTGTTGTGTTGTTGTGTTGTGTTGTTGTGTTGTTGTGTTGTTGTGTTGTTGTGTTGTTGTGTTGTTGTGTCACTGCTGTGCTGCTGTGTCATTGTGTTGTTGTGCTGCTGTCCCCCTGTTGTATTGTTGTGTCGTTGTGTTGTTGTGTCGTTGTGCTGTTGTCCCCATGTTGTGCTGTTGTGTCATTGTTGTATCATTGTGTCATTGTTGTGTTGTTGTGTTGTGTTGTTGTGTCATTGTTGTGTCGTTGTGTCATTGTTGTGTTGTTGTGTCATTGTTGTGTCATTGTGTCATTGTGTTGTTGTGTTGTTGTGTCGTTGTGCTGCTGTCCCCATGTTGTGTTGTTGTGTCATTGTCGTTGTGTTGTTGTGTCGTTGTGTTGTTGTGTCGTTGTGTTGTTGTGTCGTTGTGTCGTTGTGTCGTTGTGCTGTTGTCCCCCTGTTGTATCGTTGTGTCGTTGTGTCGTTGTGCTGCTGTCCCCCTGTTGTGTTGTTGTGTCATTGCTGTGTTGTTGTGTTGTTGTGTTGTTGTGCTGTTGTGTCGTTGTGCTGCTGTCTCCATGTTGTGTTGTTGTGTTGTTGTGTTGTGTTGTTGTGTCATTGTTGTGTCGTTGTATCGTTGTGCTGCTGTCCCCCTGTTGTATCGTTGTGCTGTTGTGTTGTTGTGCTGTTGTCCCCATGCTGTGCTGCTGTCCCCATGTTGTGTTGTTGTGTTGTGTTGTTGTGTTGTTGTGTTGTTGTGTCGTTGTGTCGTTGTGTCGTTGTGTTGTTGTGTTGTTGTGTTGTGTTGTTGTGCTGTTGTCCCCATGCTGTGCTGCTGTCCCCCAGGAGAAGGAATCCCCAGACGGGAACAACGTCGCCTGCATCCTGACGCTGCCGCCCTACCAGCGCCGCGGATACGGGAAGTTCCTCATTGCCTTCAGTGAGCAGCTGGGGGTCATTGCGGTCATTGGGGTCATTTGGGGACATTTGGGGTCACTTGGAGGCCATCTGGGTCCATTTTTGGGTGCTTTGCTGCCATTTGTGTCCATTTTTGGGTGCTTTGCTGCCATTTCTGCCCATTTTTGGGTGCTTTGCTGCCATTTTTGCCCATTTTTCGGTGCTTTGCTGCCATTTCTGTCCATTTTTGGGTGCTTTGCTGCCATTTTTGCCCATTTTTCGGTGCTTTGCTGCCATTTGTGTCCATTTTTGGGTGCTTTGCTGCCATTTGTGTCCATTTTTGGGTGCTTTGCTGCCATTTCTGTCCATTTTTGGGTGCTTTGCTGCCATTTTTGCCCATTTTTCGGTGCTTTGCTGCCATTTGTGTCCATTTTTGGGTGCTTTGCTGCCATTTTTGCCCATTTTTCGGTGCTTTGCTGCCATTTCTGTCCATTTTTGGGTGCTTTGCTGCAATTTGTGTCCATTTTTGGGTGCTTTGCTGCCATTTCTGTCCATTTTTGGGTGCTTTGCTGCCATTTTTGCCCATTTTTCGGTGCTTTGCTGCCATTTCTGTCCATTTTTGGGTGCTTTGATGCCATTTTTGCCCATTTTTGGGTGCTTTGCTGCCATTTGTGTCCATTTTTGGGTGCTTTGATGCCATCTGGGTCCATTTTTGGGTCCTTTGGTGCCATTTTGGTGCCATTTGGGGCCATTTGGGGTCATTTGGGTGACCTTTGGGTGACATTTAGGTGACAGTTGGGGCAATTTGAGCTACTTGGGGCCATTTTGGGGCCATTTTGGGGTCCTTAGGTGCCATTTGGGGCCATTTGGGGCCTTTTGGGTGACATTTGGGGCCACTTTGGGGCCATTTGGGGCCATTTTGGTGCCATTTGGGGTCACTCTGAGCTTCTTGGGGCCATTTTGGGGCCATTCTGGGGTCCTTTGGGGCCATTTGGGGCCATTTGGGTGCCATTTGGGGCCACTTTGGGGCCATTTGGGTGACATTTGGGGCCATTTAGAGCTACTTGGGGGCCATTTGGGGCCATTTTGGGGTCCTTAGGTGCCATTTGGTGCCATTTGGGGCCATTTAGGGCCATTTTGGGGCCATTTGTTGCCATTTGGGGCCACTTGGGTGACATTTGGGGCCATTTGGGGCCACTCTGAGCTACTTGGGGCCATTTGGGGCCATTTTTGGGGTGTTTTGATGCCATTTGGGGCCATTTTGGGGTCCTTAGGTGCCATTTCAGGCCATTTGGGGCCATTTGGGGCCACTTGATGCCATTTGGGTGACATTTGGGGCCACTCTGAGCTACTTGGGGCCATTTGGGGCCACTTTTGGGGTGTTTTGCTGCCATTTTTGCCCATTTTTGGGTGCTTTGCTGCCATTTCTGCCCATTTTTGGGTGTTTTGTTGCCATTTCTGCCCATTTTTGGGTGTTTTGCTGCCATTTCTGCCCATTTTTGGGTGCTTTGATGCCATTTCTGCCCATTTTTGGGTGCTTTGATGCCATTTCTGCCCATTTTTGGGTGCTTTGATGCCATTTGTGTCCATTTTTGGGTGCTTTGCTGCCATCTGGGTCCATTTTTGGGTCCTTTGGTGCCATTTTGGTGCCATTTGGGGCCATTTGGGGTCATTTGGGTGACCTTTGGGTGACATTTAGGTGACAGTTGGGGCAATTTGAGCTACTTGGGGCCATTTTGGGGCCATTTTGGGGTCCTTAGGTGCCATTTGGGGCCATTTGGGGCCTTTTGGGTGACATTTGGGGCCACTTAGGGCCATTTTGGGGCCATTTTGGTGCCATTTGGGGCCATTTTGGTGTCATTTGTTGCCATTTGGGGCCATTTTGGTACCATTTTGGGGCCATTGGGGGTCATTTTGGGGTCCTTAGGTGCCATTTGGGGCCATTTGGGGCCATTTTGGTGCCATTTGGGGTCACTTGGTGCCATTTGGGGCCACTCTGAGCTACTTGGGGCCTTTTTGGGCCATTTTTGGGGTGTTTTGATGCCATTTGGGGCCATTTTGGGGTCCTTCGGTGCCATTTGGGGCCATTTGGGTGACATTTGGGGCCACTTTGGGGCCATTTGGGTGACATTTGGGGCCACTCTGAGCTACTTGGGGGTCATTTTGGGGCCATTTTGGGGTCCTTTGGTGCCATATGGGTTCATTTTTGGGTGCTTTGCTGCCATTTGTGTCCATTTTTGGGTGCTTTGCTGCCATTTGTGTCCATTTTTGGGTGCTTTGATGCCATTTGTGTCCATTTTTGGGTGCTCTGCTGCCATTTGTGTCCATTTTTGGGTGTTTTGATGCCATTTTTGCCCATTTTTGGGTGTTTTGATGCCATTTTTGCCCATTTTTGGGTGCTTTGCTGCCATTTCTGTCCATTTTTGGGTGCTTTGCTGCCATTTCTGTCCATTTTTGGGTGCTTTGCTGCCATTTGTGTCCATTTTTGGGTGCTTTGCTGCCATTTGTGTCCATTTTTGGGTGCTTTGCTGCCATTTGGGTCCATTTTTGGGTGCTTTGCTGCCATTTTTGCCCATTTTTGGGTGCTTTGATGCCATTTTTGCCCATTTTTGGGTGTTTTGATGCCATTTTTGCCCATTTTTGGGTGCTTTGCTGCCATCTGGGTCCATTTTTGGGTGTTTTGCTGCCATTTCTGCCCATTTTTGGGTGCTTTGATGCCATTTGGGTCCATTTTTGGGTGCTTCGATGCCATTTGTGTCCATTTTTGGGTGCTTTGCTGCCATTTTTGCCCATTTTTGGGTCTTTTGCTGCCATTTCTGCTCATTTTTGGGTGCTTTGATGCCATTTCTGTCCATTTTTGGGTGCTTTGCTGCCATCTGGGTCCATTTTTGGGTGCTTTGCTGCCATTTGTGTCCATTTTTGGGTGCCTTGCTGCCATTTGTGTCCATTTTTGGGTGCTTTGCTACCATTTGGGTCCATTTTTGGGTGTTTTGCTCCCATCTGGGTCCATTTTTGGGTGCTTTGATGCCATTTGTGTCCATTTTTGGGTCTTTTGATGCCATTTCTGCTCATTTTTGGGTCTTTTGATGCCATTTTTGCCCATTTTTGGGTGCTTTGCTGCAATTTGTGTCCATTTTTGGGTGCTTTGCTGCCATTTGTGTCCATTTTTGGGTGCTTTGCTGCCATTTTTGCCCATTTTTGGGTGCTTTGCTGCCATTTGTGTCCATTTTTGGGTGTTTTGCTGCCATTTGTGTCCATTTTTGGGTGCTCTGCTGCCATTTGGGTCCATTTTTGGGTGCTTTGATGCCATTTTTGCCCATTTTTGCGTGTTTTGCTGCCATTTGTGTCCATTTTTGGGTGCTTTGCTGCCATTTGTGCCCATTTTTGGGTCTTTTGCTGCCATTTCTGCCCTTTTTTGGGTCTTTTGATGCCATCTGGGTCAATTTTTGGGTGCTTTCCTGCCATTTTGGCCCATTTTTGGGTGCTTTGATGCCATTTGTGTCCATTTTTGGGTGCTTTGCTGCCATTTCTGCCCATTTTTGGGTCTTTTGCTCCCATTTCTGTCCATTTTTGGGTGTTTTGCTGCCATTTCTGCCCATTTTTGGGTCTTTTGATGCCATTTTTGCCCATTTCTGGGTCCCTTTTTAGGTTACGAGCTCTCCAAGCTGGAAAGCACCGTGGGATCCCCCGAGAAGCCGCTGTCGGACCTGGGCAAGCTGAGCTACCGCAGCTACTGGTCCTGGGTGCTGCTGGAGATCCTGAGGGACTTCAGGGGCACCCTGTCCATCAAGGACCTCAGGTACACCAGTATGGGACCAGTATGGACCAGTATGGGACCAGAAACACCAGTATGGGACCAATATGGGACCAGTATGGACCAGTAACACCAGTATGGGACCAGTATGGGACCAGTATGGACCAGTAACACCAGTATGGGACCAGTATGGGACCAATATGGGACCAGAAACACCAGTATGGGACCAGCATGGGACCAGTAACACCAGTATGGGACCAGTATGGGACCAGTAATACTGGTATGGGATCAGTATGAGACCAGTAGCACCAGTATGGGACCAGTATGGGACTGGTAACACCAGTGTGGGACCAGTATGGGACCAGAAACACCAGTATGGGACCAGAAACACCAGTATGGGACCAGTAACACCAGTATGGGACCAGTATGGGACCAGTATGGGACCAGTATGGGAACTGTATGGGACCAGTAACAACTGTATGGGACCAGTATGGGACCAGTAACACCAGTATGGGACCAGTAACACCAGTGTGGGATCAGTAGCACCAGTACGGGACCAGTATGGGACCAGTATAGGACCAGAAACACCGGTATGGGACCAGTATGGGACCAGAAACACCAGTATGGGATCAGTATGGGACCAGAAACACCAGCATGGGACCAGTAACACCAATATGGGACCAGTATGGGACCAGTATGGGACCAGAAACACCAGTATGGGACCAGTATGGGACCAGTATGGGACCAGTAACACCAGTATGGGACCAGTATGGGACCAGAAACACCAGTATGGGACCAGTAATACTGGTATGGGAGCGGTATGGGACCAGTAACACCAGTATGGGACCAGTATGGGACCAGTATGGGACCAGTAACACCAGTATGGGACCAGTATGGGACCAATATGGGACCAGAAACACCAGTATGGGACCAGTATGGGACCAGTAACACCAGTATGGGACCAGTATGGGACCGGTATGGGACCAGTAACACCAATATGGGACCAGTATGGGACCAGTATGGGACCAGAAACACCAGTATGGGACCAGTATGGGACCAGTAGCACCAGTATGGGACCAGTATGGGACCAGTAATACTGGTATGGGATCAGTATGAGACCAGTAGCACCAGTATGGGACCAGTATGGGACCAGTATGGGACCAGTATGGGACCAGAAACACCAGTATGGGATCAGTATGGGACCAGAAACACCAGTATGGGACCAATATGGAACCAGTAGCACCAGTATGGGACCAGTATGGGACCAGTAGCACCAGTATGGGACCAGTATGGGACCAGAAACACCAGTATGGGACCAGTATGGGACCAGAAACACCAGTATGGGACCAGTATGGGACCAGAAACACCAGTATGGGACCAATATGGAACCAGTAACACCAGTATGGGAGCAGTATGGGACCAGTAACACCAGTATGGGACCAGTAATACTGGTATGGGATCAGTATGAGACCAGTAACAGCAGTATGGGACCAGTATGGGACCAGAAACACCAGTATGGACCAGTAGCACCAGTATGGGACCAGTAGCACCAGTATGGGACCAGTATGGGACCAGTAACACCAGTATGGGATCAGTAGCAAAAGTATGGGACCAGTAGCACCAGTATGGGACCAGTAACACATATTGGACCAGTATGGGACCAGTATGGGACCAGTAACACCAGTATGGGACCAGAAACACCAGTATGGGACCAGTATGGGACCAGTATGGGACCAGTAACACCAATATGGGACCAGTAGCACCAGTATGGGACCAGTATGGGACCAGAAACACCAGTATGGGATCAGTATGGGACCGGTATGGGACCAGTATGGGACCAGTAACACCAGTATAGGACCAGTATGGGACTGGTATGGGACCAGTAACACCAGTATGGGACCAGTATGGGACTGGTAACACCAGTGTGGGACCAGTATGGGACCAGAAACACCAGTATGGGACCAGTATGGGACCGGTATGGGACCAGTATGGGACCAGTATGGGACCAGTAACACCAGTATGGGACCAGTATGGGACCAATATGGGACCAGAAACACCAGTATGGGACCAGTATGGGACCAGTAAGCTCCCAGTCCCACCAGTAAGCCCCCAGTGAGCTCCCAGTCCCACCAGTAAGCTCCCAGTGAGCTCCCAGTCCCACCAGTAAGCCCCCAGTGAGCTCCCAGTCCCACCAGTAAGCCCCCAGTGAGCTCCCAGTCTGACCAGTAAGCCCCCATTGAGCTCCCAGTCCCACCAGTAAGCCCCCAGTCAGACCAGTAAGCCCCCATTGAGCTCCCAGTCCCACCAGTAAGCTCCCATTGAGCTCCCAGTCAGACCAGTAAGCCCCCATTGAACTCCCAGTCCCACCAGTAAGCCCCCATTGAGCTCCCAGTACCTCCCAGTAAGACCAGTAAGCCCCCAGTCAGACCAGTAAGCCCCCATTGAGCTCCCAGTCCCACCAGTAAGCCCCCAGTGAGCTCCCAGTCCCACCAGTGACCTCCCAGTCCCACCAGTAAGCTCCCAGTCAGACCAGTAAGCCCCCATTGAGCTCCCAGTCACACCAGTAAGCCCCCATTGAGCTCCCAGTAAGACCAGTAAGCCCCCATTGAGCTCCCAGTCCCACCAGTAAGCTCCCAGTGAGCTCCCAGTCCCACCAGTAAGACCAGTAAGCTCCCAGTCCCACCAGTAAGCCCCCAGTGAGCTCCCAGTCCCACCAGTAAGCCCCCATTGAGCTCCCAGTTACACCAGTAAGCTCCCAGTCAGACCAATAAACCCCCATTGAGCTCCCAGTCACACCAGTAAGCCCCCATTGAGCTCCCAGTCCCTCCCAGTAAGACCAGTAAGCTCCCAGTAAGCTCCCAGTCCCACCAGTAAGCCCCCATTGAGCTCCCAGTACCTCCCAGTAAGACCAGTAAGCTCCCAGTAAGACAGGGAACCCCAGCAGATGCCTCCAATCCACCAGCATCCCCAGGAACGTGAGATGCTGGAGGGCTTCCATCTGCACCAGTGAGCTCCCAGTCCCACCAGTAAGCTCCCAGTCAGACCAGTAAGCCCCCAGTGAGCTCCCAGTCCCTCCCAGTAAGACCAGTAAGATCCCAGTAAGACAAGGAACCCCAAGAGATGCCCCCAACCCCACCAGGAACATGAACTGCTGGAGGGCTTCCATCTGCACCAGTGAGCTCCATTGGCCACCAGTAAGACCAGTAAGCCCCCAGTAAGCTCCCAGTCCCTCCCAGTCCGACCAGTAAGCTCCCAGTAAGACCAGTAAGCTCCCAGTAAGACAAGGAACCCCAAGAGATGCCCCCAACCCCACCAGGAACGTGAGATGCTGGAGGGCTTCCATCTGCACCAGTGAGCTCCATTGGCCACCAGTAAGACCAGTAAGCCCCCATTGAGCTCCCAGTCCCACCAGTAAGCCCCCATTGAGCTCCCAGTCCCACCAGTAAGACCAGTAAGCTCCCAGTCAGACCAGTAAGCCCCCATTGAGCTCCCAGTCTGACCAGTAAGCCCCCATTGAGCTCCCAGTCCGACCAGTAAGCTCCCAGTCCCACCAGTAAGCCCCCATTGAGCTCCCAGTCCCACCAGTAAGCCCCCAGTCAGACCAGTAAGCCCCCATTGAGCTCCCAGTCACACCAGTGACCTCCCAGTCAGACCAGTAAGCCCCCAGTGAGCTCCCAGTCAGACCAGTAAGCCCCCATTGAGCTCCCAGTCAGACCAGTAAGCCCCCAGTGAGCTCCCAGTCCCACCAGTAAGCTCCCATTGGAGCTCCCAGTCAGACCAGTAACCCCCCCTTGAGCTCCCAGTCCCACCAGTAAGCTCCCATTGAGCTCCCAGTCACACCAGTAAGCTCCCAGTCCCACCAGTAAGCCCCCATTGAGCTCCCAGTCAGACCAGTATGCCCCCAGTGACCTCCCTGTCCCACCAGTGACCTCCCAGTCCCACCAGTAAGCCCCCAGTCAGACCAGTAAGCCCCCATTGAGCTCCCAGTCACACCAGTAAGCCCCCAGTGACCTCCCAGTCCCACCAGTGACCTCCCAGTCCCACCAGTGAGCTCCCAGTCCCACCAGTAAGCCCCCATTGAGCTCCAAGTCCCTCCCAGTAAGACCAGTAAGCCCCCATTGACCTCCCTGTCCCACCAGTGACCTCCCAGTCCCACCAGTGAGCTCCCAGTCAGACCAGTAAGCCCCCATTGAGCTCCCAGTCAGACCAGTAAGCCCCCAGTGAGCTCCCAGTCACACCAGTAAGCCCCCATTGAGCTCCCAGTCAGACCAGTAAGCCCCCATTGATCTCTCAGTCCCACCAGTAAGCCCCCAGTGAGCTCCCAGTACCTCCCAGTAAGACCAGTAAGCCCCCAGTCAGACCAGTAAGCCCCCATTGAGCTCCCAGTCCCCCCAGTAAGCTCCCAGTCCCACCAGTAAGCCCCCAGTAGCTCCCAGTCCCACCAGTAAGCCTCCAGTCCCACCAGTAAGCCCCCAGTAAGCTCCCAGTCCCTCCCAGTCAGACCAGTAAGCCCCCAGTGAGCTCCCAGTCCCACCAGTAAGCTCCCATTGAGCTCCCAGTCCCACCAGTAAGCCCCCATTGAGCTCCCAGTCCCTCCCAGTAAGACCAGTAAGCTCCCAGTCCCTCCCAGTAAGACCAGTAAGCTCCCAGTAAGCTCCCAGTCAGACCAGTAAGCCCCCATTGAGCTCCCAGTCCCACCAGTAAGCCCCCATTGAGCTCCCAGTCCCTCCCAGTAAGCCCCCATTGACCTCCCAGTCAGACCAGTAAGCCCCCATTGAGCTCCCAGTCCCTCCCAGTAAGATCCGTAAGCTCCCAGTAAGCTCCCAGTCAGACCAGTAAGCCCCCAGTGAGCTCCCAGTCCCACCAGTAAGCTCCCATTGAGCTCCCAGTCCCACCAGTAAGCCCCCATTGAGCTCCCAGTCCCTCCCAGTAAGACCAGTAAGCTCCCAGTCCCTCCCAGTAAGACCAGTAAGCTCCCAGTAAGCTCCCAGTCAGACCAGTAAGCTCCCATTGAGCTCCCAGTCCCACCAGTAAGCCCCCATTGAGCTCCCAGTCCCACCAGTAAGCTCCCAGTCCCACCAGTAAGTCCCCAGTGAGCTCCCAGTCCCACCAGTAAGCCTCCAGTCCCACCAGTAAGCCCCCAGTAAGCTCCCAGTCCCTCCCAGTAAGACCAGTGAGCCCCCATTGAGCTCCCAGTCCCACCAGTAAGCCCCCATTGAGCTCCCAGTCAGACCAGTAAGCCACCATTGAGCTCCCAGTCCCTCCCATTAAGACCAGTAAGCTCCCAGTAAGACAAGGAACCCCAAGAGATGCCCCCAACCCCACCAGGAACATGAGCTGCTGGAGGGCTTCCATCTGCACCAGTGAGCTCCATTGGCCACCAGTCAGACCAGTAAGCCCCCATTCAGCTCCCAGTCCCACCAGTAAGCCCCCATTGACCTCCCAGTCACACCAGTAAGACCAGTAAGCTCCCAGTCAGACCAGTAAGCCCCCAGTGAGCTCCCAGTCAGACCAGTAAGCCCCCATTCAGCTCCCAGTCAGACCAGTAAGCCCCCAGTGAGCTCCCAGTCACACCAGTAAGCCCCCAGTGAGCTCCCAGTCAGACCAGTAAGCCCCCATTGAGCTCCCAGTCCGACCAGTAAGCCCCCAGTGAGCTCCCAGTAAGACCAGTAAGCCCCCAGTAAGACCAGTAAGCCCCCATTGAGCTCCCAGTCCCACCAGTAAGCCCCCAGTCAGACCAGTAAGCCCCCATTGAGCTCCCAGTCCGACCAGTAAGCCCCCAGTGAGCTCCCAGTCAGACCAGTAAGCCCCCATTCAGCTCCCAGTCAGACCAGTAAGCCCCCATTGAGCTCCCAGTCACACCAGTAAGCCCCCAGTGAGCTCCCAGTCAGACCAGTAAGCCCCCATTGAGCTCCCAGTCCGACCAGTAAGCCCCCAGTGAGCTCCCAGTAAGACCAGTAAGCCCCCAGTAAGACCAGTGAGCCCCCATTGAGCTCCCAGTCCCACCAGTAAGCCCCCATTGAGCTCCCAGTCAGACCAGTAAGCCCCCAGTGAGCTCCCAGTCCCTCCCAGTAAGACCAGTAAGCTCCCAGTCCCTCCCAGTAAGACCAGTAAGCTCCCAGTAAGCTCCAAGTGAGACCAGTAAGCTCCCATTGAGCTCCCAGTCCCACCAGTAAGCCCCCATTGAGCTCCCAGTCCCCCCAGTAAGCTCCCAGTCCCACCAGTAAGCCCCCATTGAGCTCCCAGTCAGACCAGTAAGCCCCCAGTAAGACCAGTAAGCCTCCATTGAGCTCCCAGTCCCACCAGTAAGCCCCCAGTCCCACCAGTAAGCCCCCATTGAGCTCCCAGTCAGACCAGTAAGCCCCCAGTAAGACCAGTAAGCCTCCATTGAGCTCCCAGTCCCACCAGTAAGCCCCCAGTCCCACCAGTAAGCCCCCATTGAGCTCCCAGTCCCACCAGTAAGCCCCCATTGAGCTCCCAGTCAGACCAGTAAGCCCCCATTGAGCTCCCAGTCCCTCCCAGTCCCACCAGTAAGCCCCCATTGAGCTCCCAGTCCCTCCCAGTAAGCCCAGTACCCCCCCCCCCCCCCCAGCCAGATGACCAGCATCACGCAGACGGACATCATCAGCACGCTGCAGTCGCTCAACATGGTGAAGTACTGGAAGGGGCAGCACGTCATCTGCGTCACCCCCAAGCTGGTGGAGGAGCACCTCAAGAGCGCCCAGTACAAGAAGCCGCCCATTACCGGTAATTAACGCCCTTCGTTAACGACCCTTCATTAGCATATACCCCCCCCCCCCCCCCCCCCCCTTCCCAGTTTCTCTGCTCGTTACGGCTTCGTTTTCGGCCCCCAGTCGATTCCATCTGCCTGCGCTGGGCTCCTCCGAAGCACAAACAGGCGAAGCTGGCCAAGAAGTGACGCCGGATGCCGTCAGCGTCACCCATGGGTGCCCCCAGCACCCAACGCCGTCACCCATGGGTGTCCCCAACCCCCTCAAGTGTCACCATGCCCCATGGGTGCCCCCAACCTCCTCAGGTGTCACCGTCACCCATGGGTGCCCTCAAAACCCATTGCTGTCACCTTTAGGTTTCCCTAACCCCCTCAGGTGTCACCCATGGGTGCCCCCAACACCCATTGCTGTCACCCATGTGTGCCCCCAGCACCCTCAGGTGTCACCTTTAGGTGTCTCCAACCCCCTTAGGTGTCACCGTCACCCATGGGTGCCCCCAACACCCATTGCTGTCACCCATGGGTGCCCCCAACCCCCAATGGTGTCACCTTTAGGTGTCCCCAACCCCCTCAGGTGTCACCGTCACCCATGGGTGCCCCGAACACCCATTGCTGTCACCTTTAGGTGCCCCCAACCCCTTGAGGTGTCACCCGTCACCCATGGGTGCCCTCAAAACCCATTGCTGTCACCTTTAGGTTTCCCTAACCCCCTCAGGTGTCACCCATGGGTGCCCCCAACACCCAATGCTGTCACCCATGGGTGCCCCCCAACCCCCTCAGGTGTCACCTCTAGGTGTCCCCAACACCGTCACCCATGGGTGTCCCCAGCACCCAACGCTGTCACCCATGGGTGCCCCCAACACCCATTGCTGTCACCTCTAGGTGTCCCCAACCCCCTCAGGTGTCACTGTCACCCATGGGTGCCCCCAACACCTTCAAGTGTCACCTTTAGGTGCCCCCAACCCCCTCAGGTGTCACCTTTAGGTGTCCCCAAACCCTCCGGTGTCACCCATGGGTGTCCCCAACCCCCTGAGGTGTCACCGTCACCCATGGGTGCCCCCAACATCCAATGCTGTCACCCCATGGGTGCCCCGCGCAGTTTGGACAATAAAGTTGCAGGTGGAATTGTTGAGCTGTTCCTTGGTTTTTATTGGGGCTCATTTTTGGGGTGAAACCAGGGCGGATTGGGGTCAAAATGAGGCTTTTTTGGGGGGGTTCCTGGATGGGGGGGGGGGGTTGGGTCCCTGGATCCACTCTTGGGTGCCACCATCCCCCATGGGTGCCAAAATCTGGGCTCCCAGTGCCAAAATCTGGGTCCTGGATCCATTCTTGGGTGCCAGCATCTCCCATGGGTGCCAGAATCTGCGTCCTGGATCCACTCTTGGGTGCCATCATCCCCCCATGGGTGCCACCATCTTCAATGGGTGCAGAAATCTGGGCTCCCAGTGCCAAAATATGGGTCCTGGATCCACTCTTGGGTGCCATCATCAACCATGGGTGCCAGCATCTCCCATGGGTGCCAAAATCTGGGTCCTGGATCCACTCTTGGGTGCCATCATCAACCGTAGGCACCAAAATTTGGGATCCTGAGCCACCCTTGGGTGCCATCATCCCCCATGGGTGCCAAAATCTGGGTCCTGGATCCATTCATGGGTGCCATCATCAACCATGGGTGCCATCATCCCCCATGGGTGCCAAAATCTTGGGTCCTGCCTCCACTCTTGGGTGCCATCATCAACACTGGGTGCCATCATCCCCCATAGGTGCCAAAATCTGGGCTCCCAGTGCCAAAATCTGGGTCCTGGATCCATTCTTGGGTGCCAGCATCTCCCATGGGTGCCAGAATCTGCGTCCTGGATCCACTCTTGGGTGCCATCCATCCCCCCATGGGTGCCACCATCTTCAATGGGTGCCAAAATCTGGGCTCCCAGTGCCAAAATATGGGTCCTGGATCCACTCTTGGGTGCCATCATCAACCATAGGGTGCCAGCATCTCCCATGGGTGCCAAAATCTGGGTCCTGGATCCACTCTTGGGTGCCATCATCAACCGTAGGCACCAAAATTTGGGATCCTGAGCCACCCTTGGGTGCCATCATCCCCCCATGGGTGCCAAAATCTGGGGTCCTGGATCCATTCTTGGGTGCCATCATCAACCATGGGTGCCCATCATCCCCCATGGGTGCCAAAATCTGGGTCCTGCCTCCACTCTTGGGTGCCATCATCCCCCATAGGTGCCAAAATCTGAGCTCCAGTGCCAAAATCTGGGTCCTGGATCCATTCTTGGGTGCCAAAATCCCCCATGGGTGCCAAAAATCTGGGTCCTGGATCCATTTTCGGGTGCCATCATCCCCCCATGGGTGCCACCATCTTCAATGGGTGCCGAAATCTGGGCTCCCAGTGCCAAAATATGGGTCCTGGATCCACTCTTGGGTGCCATCATCAACCATGGGTGCCAGCATCTCCCATGGGTGCCAAAATCTGGGTCCTGGATCCACTCTTGGGTGCCATCATCAACCGTAGGCACCAAAATTTGGGATCCTGAGCCACCCTTGGGTGCCATCATCCCCCATGGGTGCAAAATCTGGGTCCTGGATCCATTCATGGGTGCCATCATCAACCATGGGGTGCCATCATCCCCCATGGGTGCCAAAAATCTGGGTCCTGCCTCCACTCTTGGGTGCCATCATCAACACTGGGTGCCATCATCCCCCATAGGTGCCAAAATCTGGGCTCCCAGTGCCAAAATCTGGGTCCTGGATCCATTCTTGGGTGCCAGCATCTCCCATGGGTGCCAGAATCTGCGTCCTGGATCCACTCTTGGGTGCCATCCATCCCCCCATGGGTGCCACCATCTTCAATGGGTGCCGAAATCTGGGCTCCCAGTGCCAAAATATGGGTCCTGGATCCACTCTTGGGTGCCATCATCAACCGTAGGCACCAGAATTTGGGATCCTGAGCCACCCTTGGGTGCCACCATCCCCCATGGGTGCCAAAATCGGGGTCCTTGATCCATTCTTGGGTGCCACCATCCCCCATGGGTGCCAACATCTGGGCTCCCAGTCCCAAAATCTGGGTCCTGCCCCCATTCTTGGGTGCCGTCATCAACCATGGGTGCCAAAATCTGGGCTCCCAGTGCCAAAATCTGGGTCCTGGATCCATTCTTGGGTGCCACCATCCCCCATAGATGCCAAAATCTGGGTTCCCAGTGCCAAAATCTGGGTCCTGCCCCCATTCTTGGGTGCTGTCATCAACCAAGGGTGCCAAAATCTGGGTCCTGGATCCACTCTTGGGTGCCAGCATCTCCCATGGGTGCCAAAATCTGGGCTCCCAGTGCCAAAATCTGGGTCCTGGATCCATTCTTGGGTGCCATCATCCCCCATGGTGCCAAAATCAGGGTCCTTGATCCATTCTTGGGTGCCAAAATCCCCCATGGGTGCCAACATCTGGGCTCCCAGTCCCAAAATCTGGGTCCTGCCCCCACTCTTGGGTGCCGTCATCAACCATGGGTGCCAAAATCTGGGCTCCCAGTGCCAAAATCTGGGTCCTGGATCCATTTCTTGGGTGCCACCATCCCCCATGGGTGCCAAAATCTGGGTTCCCAGTGCCAAAATCCGGGGTCCTGCCCCCATTCTCAGCTGTCCCCCCCCCCCCCCCCCCAAGCTCCCAGATCCCAACCTCCTGCCCCATCCTTCCCCCTCCCCCCAAAGACCCCCACGCCGTCACCCCCCCCACCCCGCCGCCGCCATCGCCGCCATCCGCCGCCACCAAGGCCGAAAGCCCTCGGATGCCATCGGTGCCATCGGCGGCGCCGGCGGGGGGCAGCGGCTGAGCCCAAATCTCCTCCCCTCTTCCTTCCTCCTCCGGGGTGCAGGGGCTGCCATCATCATCATCGTCGGGGACGGGGCCGAGGTTGGGGTGACGGAGAGGAGCGTCGGGGGACCAGGGTTGAGATCCAGGAGCTGTGAGCCTCCATGCTGGTGTAAACGCCGGGGCGCCGGGGAGACCGCAGGATTCGCCCCAGCTGACGATGCCGGCCAGCAGCCACGTGTCGCCCAGCAGGCAGGAAAGGGGGCCGCCGGAATCGCCCTGAAAAGGGGGGCAGAGATGGGGAGGTTATGGGGCAGAAGGGGGGGGGGGGCACTGGGGGCATTGGGGGGTGATGGGGATGTGGGGGGCATTGGGGGGTGAGGGGGACATGGAGGGCATTGGGGAGGTTATGGGGCAGAAGGGGGGGGGTGTGGGGGGGCATTGGGGGGGTGATGGGGGTGGGGGGATGTGGGGGGGCACTGGGGGTGAGGGGGGCGTTGGGGGCATTGGGGGCATTGGGGGGTGATGGGGATGTGGGGACGTGGGGGGGCATTGGGGGGTGGTGGGGACATGGGGGGCATTGGGGACATGGGGGCATTGGGTGGTGGGGATGTGGGGGGCATTGGGGGGCATTTGGGGGGGTGATGGGGGTGAGGGGGCATTGGGGACATGGGGGGCATTGGGGGTGATGGGGATGTGATGGGGGGACGTGGGGAGCATTGGGGGTGGTGGGGACATGGGGGGCATTGGGGGCATTGGGGGGTGATGGGGGCATGGGGGGCATTGGGGGGTGGTGGGGATGTGGGGGGGCATCGGGGGGCATTGGGGACATGGGGAGCATTGGGGGCATTGGGGGTGGTGGGGACGTGGGGGGCACTGGGGACATTGAGGGGTGGTGGGGACATGGGGGGCATTGGGGGCATTGGGGATGTGGGGGGCATTGGTGGGTGATGGGGATGTGGGGATGTGGGGAGCATTGGGGGTGGTGGGGGACATGGGGGTATTGGGGGGTGATGGGGATGTGGGGACGTGGGGGCCATTGGAGGTGGTGGGGACATGGGGTGCATTGGGGACGTGGGGGGCATTGGGGGCATTGGGGGTGGTGGGGACGTGGGGGGGCATTGGGGGCATTGGGGGGTGGGTGGGGATGTGGGGGGCATTGGGGGTGGTGGGGACATGGGGGGCATGGGGGGGCATTGGGGACGTGGGGGCATTGGGGGGTGATGGGGGCAATGGGGACATGGGGGGGGCCATTGGGGCTGGGTGGGGACGTGGGGGACATTGGGGACGTGGGGGGCATTGGGGGTGGTGGGGAGCATTGGGGATGTGGGGGGGCATTGGAGGTGGTGGGGACATGGGGGGCATTGGGGGGGTGATGGGGGCATGGGGGGCATTGGGGGGTGATGGGGACGTGGGGGGCATTGGGGGCATTGGGGGTGGTGGGGATGTGGGGGGCATTGGGGGGTGATGGGGATGTGGGGATGTGGGGAGCATTGGGGGTGGTGGGGACATGGGGGGCATTGGGGGCACTGAGGGTGGTGGGGGACATGGGGACATGGGGGGCATTGGGGACATGGGGGGCAATTGGGGGGTGGTGGGGACATGGGGGGGCATTGGAGGGGCGATAGGAGGCGACAGGAGGCGATAAGAGGCGATAGGAGGTGACAGGAGGTGACAGGAGGTGATAGGAGGTGATAGGAGGCGATAGGAGGTGACAGGAGGTGACAGGAGGTGATAGGAGGTGATAGGAGGCGATAGGAGGTGACAGGAGGTGACAGGAGGTGATAGGAGGCGATAGGAGGCGACAGGAGGTGACAGGAGGTGAAGGAGGGTGATAGGAGGTGATAGGAGGTGATAGGAGGTGATAGGAGGTGACAGGAGGTGATAGGAGGTGATAGGAGGCGATAGGAGGCGACAGGAGGTGACAGGAGGTGATAGGAGGCGATAGGAGGTGATAGGAGGTGATAGGAGGTGACAGGAGGTGATAGGAGGTGATAGGAGGCGATAGGAGGCGATAGGAGGTGATAGGAGGTGATAGGAGGTGACAGGAGGTGATAGGAGGTGATAGGAGGCGACAGGAGGCGACAGGAGGTGACAGGAGGCGATAGGAGGCGATAGGAGGTGATAGGAGGTGATAGGAGGTGACAGGAGGTGATAGGAGGTGATAGGAGGCGATAGGAGGCGACAGGAGGTGACAGGAGGTGATAGGAGGTGATAGGAGGCGATAGGAGGCGATAGGAGGTGACAGGAGGTGATAGGAGGTGATAGGAGGCGATAGGAGGCGACAGGAGGTGACAGGAGGTGATAGGAGGTGATAGGAGGCGATAGGAGGCGATAGGAGGTGACAGGAGGTGATAGGAGGTGATAGGAGGCGATAGGAGGTGACAGGAGGTGACAGGAGGTGATAGGAGGTGATAGGAGGCGATAGGAGGCGATAGGAGGTGATAGGAGGTGATAGGAGGTGACAGGAGGTGATAGGAGGTGATAGGAGGCGATAGGAGGCGACAGGAGGTGACAGGAGGTGACAGGAGGTGATAGGAGGCGACAGGAGGTGATGAGGGAGGCGATAGGAGGCGATAGGAGGCGATAGGAGGTGATAGGAGGTGATAGGAGGTGACAGGAGGTGATAGGAGGTGATAGGAGGCGATAGGGAGGCGACAGGAGGTGACAGGAGGTGATAGGAGGTGATAGGAGGCGATAGGAGGCGATAGGAGGCGATAGGAGGCGATAGGGGGCGATAGGGGGCGACAGGAAGCGACAGCGCGGCCCCCACCTGACACGCGTCCCTGCCGCCCCCGCAGGTGCCCGGCGCACACGGTGTCCATCGCGGGCTGCGG